>NC_090323.1:39595848-39689847 GCF_040869045.1 Eurosta solidaginis
GGTTTGGCCGATTGTGAAAATCTGGCTCGAAAGTAGATTTACCCTTTGACCAGCGTAAGGTTTTTTCGGCCCCATGTCACATATTTGGGACCTACCTCTGGAGAATATTTACCCTATGGAAAAGCGTACAGTTTTTTTCGGCCCCATGTCACATATTCGAGCCCTATCTCTATAAGGGTTCCAGTACAATTACAAGACCATTTTGGGGTCACTTCAGGATTTCGGGACTATATCCGAGAACATTTCAATTTGAAATAGAACTCGTGACATTTGCACTATAAAAAACTCCTTTTAATAGTTATAATTACATTTTCGGTTTTATTTATTGCTCCGTAGGTTTGAGCAAACGTGTTTTCGTCAGTTTACAGGTTTAGTCACCTAAGGACCGTTTCGAGATTTTTCTTGGAATACTTTTGGAACCGTTTTGGAGGTTTTAGGCCTATTTCGGGTTCCTTTTACGACTTCTTCGTGGAATATATATGGGGAATATTTTGAGCTCAACGTGGAATGAAATCGGGTCTATTTCATAATCATTTCGGGATCATTTCGGTATTACTTCGGTACCATTTCGACATAGCTTTCGATGTGCTGACTACAAGTCTGGAATTCGTTAATAACCAAATAAACATTTCTCGGTGTTTAATGGTTATTTGCAATTTACTCGAGGTTGTGGCTTACGAGCTTAACGGACTTCAGAGTCGTATTCAGAACTTCAAAATAACACTTTACAATAATATTATATGGCTTTAGTGAAAGATAAAAACTACTTTTTCGGTAGTCGGAACCGCTTGAAGATTGCTTTGGGATAATTTTGGAGCCGGTTCGAGATTTGTAAGTCTTTCAGTATCGCTTCAGAAAGTTTTCGTGATTGCTTTCGAGGCCATTCGGAAATATCTCAAAACCATTTCAGGATCATTACGGGACTTTTTTTGTGATCGTAGTTGCTACAACACCATTTCGATATTGCCTTCGGTATGCTGAATAAAAATCTGAAATTCGTACAGAATTTTCCGATTTTTAATAGTTTTTTTTTTTTTTTTTCAAGTTACTCAAAACTTTGTGAGATAAACGGATCCTAGATTCAGATTCAGCTCCTCAAATTTCATGTCAATGGAACTGGTGAAATCTAAAAATGGTGGCCATGCCCATGTATCATAGAATGATAAATATTTAACCGTACGTGCCCATCTATAATGATTTATATATTTATAAGCTGTCATAGTGTACACAATTTTGTTATTACGTGAACGTTGTTACACTGTCAAAGTAATAGATTTTGTGATTGACATGCACATTGCCCACCCCGCTTGCTCAAACCACACAGTCACTTGATTCACTAATTTGCTTCTGTTAATAGCCTCAGGATCTTGGATTGGAACCAACAGCGTAACTAAAGCTCCGTATATGCCTTATGTTTTTATATATTTACTTAAAACTTCTTGTAGATGTTTTTGTATAGAGCACAGACACCATTAAATGATGTAATAAATTTAATGAATTCGGATATGGAAGACAGAAGATGGTAAAGGGAAGGAAGCAATTTTGAGTCAATTTAATTCTATTGCTGTATGCTCTTTTGTGAAAGGTTAGCTTGAGCTTACTTTCCATTAAAAATTTGTCCAAGCAAATTTATTTCGTTTCCTACATTTCTAGAATTTTTTTTTAGCTATTACTAAAAAAAATGTTTTTTCGACAGATTCGACAGGCCAACTCATTTAGTTTTTGGGTAGGTGAAGACGAATGGAAAACATGTTCCTGCACCCGATTTTGACGAAGTGAGATTACCAATATCTCATGGCCCATGATAAGAGAATCTACACTCACCATTTTTCGCCCACTTCAAAACCCCTTTAACAGCGCGAAAAGAAGCTGATTTATGCTGCTAAGTCTGAATTTATCTTACCTACAAAGTTAATAAGGCTCTGCCAAATGACGCTGAGCAACACACCCAGCTCCAGAAACGCGCTGTGAGCTTTGCCTTCTTGGGACTACAAAAAGGAGCAAAAAAAGTGGATCTTGCTGTTAATGAGGAGAAGACGAAATTCTTAGTGTCATCCAAGAAAGAATCAGCGCATACGCGCCTCGGTAGCCACGTCACTGTTGGCGCATATCAATTCGAGACTTTGAAGGATTTCTTCTTGTGTGCTACTTTGGACTGAGCAGGCAATTGAAAAGTAGAGTCCTCTCTCCACGAACAAAAATCGCGCTCAACAAGTTGCTCATTATACTTATGCTGATGTACATATGTCTCGGAATCATGGACGGTGTAGAGAGAAAATGAGCTGGCTCTTGGGATGTTCGAGAGAAGAAGTGGACGGTGTCCAGGGGAAACAAGCACAACCAGTTCTTTGCCTAGAAAACCATCACGTTTCACTTCTTCGTGTGAAAAACTATCAAGTTTTAATTCTTCGCGTGGATGATAGAAATGAACATAGTACTGGGGTGGTAGGAAATCGGGCATCATGAGTACCGAGTGAGTACATTAGACGCTGTCTTCTTGAAAAAAACGATACTTCCTAATAATCACTTTAAAAGCGTTCAATACCATAATATCTGATCTTCGAAAAACCTGTTCAAAAATAGCCCATTGAACTTACTAACAAAGCCATCCGTGGAGATCCTATAATTTGACAGATCGAAACTCTACCCACATTACTCAAATGAGAAAATTACGAGTTTTTTGGTTATTAGGTAAAACGGTTTCAGAGCTATGCCATCCTCAGCATCATTTACCATATTAAACAGTGATTATCTTTCTTTAAAATAAGAAAGAAAAACACTAAAGATGGTACGACGATTAAAAAAATATAATAAAGACAAAAAATTTATATCGTCATGTCTATTGCCATTTTTCAGTACCAAACATACTGAAGATCGCACACCAACTAATTATCCGAACACAATTTTACGAAACAAAGCAAATCATTATAAAAAATATAAGGGCACAAATAATGAGTTTTGTCATTTTCAGTGTAGTTTTTCTGAACCAATGAAACTGTAGATGGTACACCGATTCCGACACCAAGCTAAATTGGATAAAGAAATAATTAAAAAAAAAAAACTATTCAGCGCGAGTTATAAAATTCGACCATGCCATGCGATAATATTTTGTTCAACCCGAATTTTCTTCAATGCCATTGCGGTCGTAGTACTTCACAATTAGACTACTCGCGTACTTCACTTAGAGCGTGTTAAGATCAAACTGGTTGCCTATTGCTCAGCTTGCGTTGCTTTATACTCTCAGTTGCTTCGTTCACATCCTAGGGTCTAGCCTTTCGTAAACAGCCTTCTCGAATAGTTGTTTATTTATTTCTTATTACTGTATGTCATATTCACTATTGTCTTCTAGGTACTATATGCGTTTATATGTGTGAGTAATAACTTATGCGCCGTTAGCTGCTGTTTACACGTATGTGAGCTCTTACGCGCTCTCATTGTTGCCTTCATTGCATATGTGTGTATATGGTGCTGTTTATTTCTGTGTACATGTATGTGTGGCTGTGTTCTCTTTCAGCGGCATAGTGACATATCGAAACTGCTAATATTCGCCGCTATGTTTATATATACAACTAGTTTTGCTGTATTTCTGACTATCAATACTAAGCAAGTTAGTTATTCCAAAATAAAAATTTCGTTTGTCAAACGTAAAATGCATTCAGAAGCAATCTTTCATATTTGCAATAGATAACAAATATTTCGGCAGTTTTTTTTTTTTTTTTTTTTTTTTTTTTTTTTTTTGTGTTTCGTGGAAGGAGGAAATGCTTTATGCACTGACCGGGATATTTAAGCCTCACTGCGAGACTCTCCGAGTGTAGGACTCCCTTCTTCCATGAAGGCCTACCCACTAAAACCTAACCTCCCACGGCCCGCGCAAATCCCCGTACCTGGGACCGCGTTTAGCATTACTTCGGGTACGGGTGCGCGCTACGTGAGCTCTATGGCTACTCTCACGCTAATGGGCTAGGCATCCGTCTTCTCGTTTACTGGTAAGTATATGCCTCACATATGTGCTGACCGTATCCCATCTGTCTCTTCGACAGGTCATGTTATTGATGACACTGCCCGGGGATAGGTCGCCAAGTACCTCTTCTACCCTCCTTCGCTGATGGGAGAAGTGCCTGCATTCGAAGAAGGTGTGGCGTACATCGTCTATTTCCCCACAGTACAGACAGCTCGGGCTATCAACCTTACCCATTCTGTGTAGGTATTTGCGGAAGTAACCATGTCCCGTTAGAAACTGGGTCAGGTAAAAGTCTACCTCTCCGTGCGGTCGCTTCAACCATGGATCAAGTTCAGGGATTAGTTCCCTAGTCCACTTTCCTACGATGCTGTTGCTCCACTGATCTTGCCAACGTCGGATCGATTCTTCTCGCGCCTGCATGGCAACAGCAGCTCTACTTGCTTGCGATCCGTTGTCATATATTGTTTTTCTTTCCTCAACGAGAAGATATATCGGTATGGTTCCCGCAACGACCAGGACAGCTTCAGCTGATACCGTGCGGTAAGCCGAAGATATTCGCAGCGCCCCTCTGCGTTGGACCGAGGTGAGGGCGACTCGGTTCTTCCGGTATTTCATTGCGTCCGCCCAGATTTCTGCACCATATAAGAGTATAGAATCCGAGGCTGATGCAAGCAACTTCCTTGTGCATGGCTTTGGGCCACCTGTGTTTGCCATTAATCTACTCAACTGCGCTATTATGCGCGCAGCTCTTTCGCAGGTCCCTCGTATGTGATCCGAGAAGTTGAGTTTGCTGTCTAACCTCACTCCCAGATATTTCGTTGAAGCGAGTGTTTCTATTGGCTGGTCCCCAACCATCATGTTCCTGGTAGTGGGAATACGTCTCTTTGTGAGGATGACGATCTCCGTTTTGGCTGTTGCTAACTGAAGACCGTGCTCAGCCATCCACCTATTTACATTACGCATGACCTGGTTTAATTTTAGCTGTGCCAGCTCGCAGCTTGGTGCTGTTATCACAGCTGCCACGTCGTCTGCAAATGCAACGAGGAAGGTGCTTTCTGGCATGTCTAATCGAAGAAGACTGTCGTAGGTTATATTCCAGAGATCGGGACCTAGTACCGAACCCTGGGCTGCTCCACCTGTTATTTTTACCTTTTTTTGACCGTGAGTACTTTCATATATTAGATACCTCTCTCTTAGGTAGTCCCTTAAAATTTCTAACAAATATTGCGGTACTTTGAAAGTGCTTTCTAGTGCCTCAAGCATGTCCTCCCACCTAGCTGAGTTAAAAGCGTTTTTGACGTCCAGCGTGACCAGCAACACTATAGGTCTTGCTCTGTGGCACGCTGTCTCGGCTTTCTTGACTGCGTCTATAACTTCTGCTATGGCATCTATTGTAGAGTGCCCCCTCCGAAAACCATGCTGTCTGGGCGACAGTCCTCCGGCGTCCTGTAACGCTCTGGTGAGGCGTTGCTTCAGGAGACTCTCCATCAATTTTCCTGCTGTGTCCAACATACATAGGGGACGGTAGGATGATGGAGAGCTGGGATCTCCTTTCCCTTTTGGAATGAGAACCAGTCGTGCTGTCTTCCATATGGTGGGGAAAATTCTTTCTTCGAGACATTTGTTGTACATGTGCAACATAAGTTCTGGGCAGTCGTTTGCAGCTAGTCTAATTGCCTCTGCGGGTATTCCGTCGGGCCCAGATGCTTTCCTAGGTTTCATAGTTCGCACGGCAGTTTTAAGCTCTTCTTCTTGGAATGGTTCCACGTTGCGATCTTCATGGGTAACGTACCCGCCCTCCCTAGGCAGTTGGGTGGGAAACAGACCATCCACAATGTTCCTTATTTGGTTCTCGTCCATCAGCTGGTTTGGCGGACGGAACTTCTTCATTACTATCTTATATCCCTGCCCCCATGGGTCTCGATCCACTTCCTCGCAAAGCGCTTTCCAGCACTTAAGCTTGCTTTGCTTAATGGCAGCACTAAGAGCTTTCTTCGCTCCTTTGTACGCTTCCGACTTTTCTAGAGCCTCAGGCCTGCCGCGCGCGCGAGTTGCTAGCCTTCGCATCCTGTGGCATATTTTCCGCAGCTCCGCGATTTCGCTATTCCACCAGTATACCTGCTTTTTACCCCTCCACACTCCCCTCCGTGGCATAGAGAGGTTGCAAGCGTGGCGAAGACAGCTCATTGTCTTTTCAACCGTCTCTTCCGTCGGACTGGAGTTGTTGATTATCCGTCGGGCATCCCCCAGTACTGATGCGGAGAACGTGGCAGAGTCGACCTTGGATGCGTCCCATGCTTTTGTTCTGCGTGGCCCGTTCGGAATCTGCCTCTGACCGGGATCGTTTAGGTGGAAAGTGATGTAGTTGTGATCGCTGCCAGTCGGCAGTACTGCTCACAGAAAATGTCTAACTTTTCAGAGTTTAATAAAATAACGAGAAGTCGTCCATTTTCAAGTTGAATCCGAATCAACTAAGTAATCTGCGTTAATACCAGATCTGTTTACGCTATAATTTAGTGAAGTTAATTGGGTTTGTAGTTAAGAAAGCCAGACAAGGCATTAATGTTATGTCTTTCCACAAGAATGCTTACAGCTTTCTTAATCACTTGACACAGGGGTTGCACAACAGTACATTTGTATATATAAAACACAGGGAGATAAGAAATTTGTAATAAAATCAATAGACAAAGAATACCAACAACAACGCATTAGCGGCTAATACCGAAAGCAAAACAAATTGATGTGGCTCTTATCAGCAGCTGAAAGCAAGCACTACTGTCAACATAAACATCAACAACAAAAAATTAATCTTCTACACAAATGGACATTCATTCCTCACTACCACTCCTAATATCTCCTACTAAATCCCACAAATACTACTATAACCACTCTGCACATTAACTCCTAATCTAGTACAAATGTTTTTGTTATCCTTTAACATTTGAAATCGTCATGTTTTTCATTGCACCCAAGTAGACTTTAGTCCTTTTTCCATTTATGCTCGATTTAATTTTATCAACGGAAGTACATAAAGCTTAACCGAAATGTAGCCAATCATATAAAGAATTTACAGTATAAAGGTAAAGCACACACATATATGGGACTGCTTAGTGATTTTAATTCCAGACTTACATAAGTTGACAAAGAAGGTATAGAAGAAGTGCACAGCTACATTCCTAACTAGAAAAAAAAATTTCAAAGCTGTTGGTCATGTATCCAAGCACACACATAGAGATACAGTTTTTCTTGGATCCTAATCTGCATTCAGCATTCACAAATCGTTGCTCACAGGTATTGTTCTTTCCTTATCCTAAGCAATCTGGGTCTTCCTACCAAATTCACTTTTTTTGGTCCAAACTTTACTTGACTACTTTTATTCATCATCTCGTGTGTGTTACGAGGGCTGCGTAAAATGTGCAGCAAAGTATTGAGATAGATTGGATGAATGCTGCGTCCTTTATGGGATTTTAGAGCTCCCAAACGATTACAAAATTTTTAAATATTAAATGAAATAGGAATAGGAACAAGAATAGGAATAGGAATAGGAATAGGAATAGGAATAGGAATATGAATAGGAATAGCAATAGGAATAGGAATAGGAATAGGAATAGAAATAGGAATAGGAATAGGAATAGGAACAGGAACAGGAATAGGAATAGGAATAGGAATAGGATTAGGATAGGAATAGGAATAGGAATAGGAATAGAAGTATGAATAGGAATAGAAGTATGAATAGGAATAGGTAAAGGAATAGGATAAGAATAGCAATAGAAATAGGTAAAGGAATAGGAATAAGAAAAAGAGAAGAGCTATTAAATAAGAATAAATAAATAGGAATTGTAAAGGGAGAAAAAAGAGTGAAAAAAGGTGGGGATGAAGGAGAAAGACGGTGAAGCATAAAGAAAGAGAGAGTGGGTGAAGGGGCTTAGAATATATCAGCGGCAGGGATGCCTGTCGTTAGAAGCGACTAAAATACCCAATTGAATCAAGTGGTTGTCAACCTCACCCATTCGGGACGAATCCTTTTTCTTAAGCAGCCGAGACTCTGGCGACCCCAAGGTCCTCATTGAACTAGGGGGTAACGGCGGGATGGCTTAGAAGTTTCAATGTGGTCATATTAAATTCTTTCCGAGATGGTCGTACTGATACCTTAATGATGCTTGTTACCGGGACGTACCGGAGAGTACCATCAACATCGATAACACTCCCCAAAACCTTCGAGGAGTGTCTTTATCGCTACAACAACAACAACACATGGCATGATGCAGAGGCAGAGGAATGTGAGGTTTGTTCTAAATGTATTGATCTTAGCACCACCTACTGAATTATTTAGGTAGTATACGTTGGATTCAATGTGACGAAATTACAAACAAAATTACAAGAACGATAACTCTATTTTTGAACAGACGTATGCCACAACATGCTACTCTCGAGGGCCTCCGAGCCAAAACTGCGCTATTGGATGTTGCTTAAGTACAATGTAGATATATTCCTTGAGAGCTAAAAATTTACCCTGCAGCTACGCGTGAAGGGAATGGGGCCGCCTAAGCTCTCTCCGCTGCTAATTAAATAAAGTTAGCTCTGCGTTCCAAAGCCTTAAGTTAGAAGCTAGTTAAGTTGCAGCACTTTCGTTTAGAGAGGCTCCCCAACTTGATGTTTCGCCATCCTTTCTCTGGCTTTATGTTAGAGGAAAAATGTGCAGTCATCTAAACGGGAATAATAGTATATCTGCATAGTAAGTGGTTTCAGGACGATGCTCAAACGTGCTCTGTGGTACCATGCAAAAATTAATGAAGAAGTTCAATAGTTTGGTGATCCCATTCACCAGCATAAACTATTCAAAGGCAGAGTTAATACTTTTAATCATTTAATTGAGAATGCCGTGTTTCAACTTATCTTCTTCATGTGGTCAAAAATTGAGCATTTACTACGATGAGAAGATCTAGAATTCCTACCCAAACTATAGTCTCTGAACATAATACGAAAAGTGCTAATGAATGACTTTTTCTCATTAAGAATACTGCAACCCAGGTTCATTAGAACAATTTCATTAGAACGGTCTGTCACCTCTCAGTTGAAAAGGTTGGTCACATCCCTTAATTGTGGTAATCTAAATTGTTCTAATGAAATTGCAACCCAGATTGCGTAAAGCTTGTGTCTAGGAAAAGCACGCTTACGGACACGGACGTTGTTTAGTATAATTTGAAGTCCTATGGAATAATCTCGTATAAGTATTGCGATTATCTAAGATGATTTGAGAGCATGCTCAACTCGATTAGAGATTTCACATATTTATGTAATTTTTCGTGGACTGTTCCGAAAAACCTCGCCTGGTAGAAGTGGAAACTGTTGCAATACTTCTGATGATTTCTGTATCTCTCGCCAGCACAAACCTAAGATTTATCTTAGAAGCTACTCAGGCTACTTATCGGCTTAGCAATTCACATCACAGGGCGGGGAAAGCTTTTGTGTGAACCGGTGTTAGGCGCTCAATATAAATCGACAACACACACGATAACCAAATTCGTTAGCCGAATAAGGAAAGGGCATATGATTTACAACTCACACAATCACACTTTTTGCCGCTGCATATTAAATATGTCAGAAACGGAGCAGCTAGTTTTTATTTTGAGTGGCTATCTTTGTAGGGCTAAATGTAAGATTTTTATTAAAGAAAGTTGTAGCCTAATACGTTCAGTATTGCTCGGGTTTAAGTCTTAGAAGATGTAGCGTGTATTTCAGGTGGCGCATGTAATGTTAAAGACTAGAGGTGTGAATGCTAAACGTCTCACCGAGAAGGAGTACGAGTGAAGTTACTAAACTAAATCCTTCCACAAGCAGATCCGAAACTGACAAAAACTGCACAAGCGCTCCTTTGTCTTATCTCTCGTCCCTCATATACATATGTTGCTATAATCTAGATTTTTTTTTTTACTTTCTCCAGTTCATTGTTATATTTTTTCTTGATAATGCCTAACTCCTTTGTTATGCTACCTTCCAGCATCTGCATCATACAATTTTTTCCAGCTTTACTGCTTTTACCCCGTTAAATTTTTACCTCCTGCTATTAAAAACAAAAGTCACCATAGATTCTGCCTTGCTTTTTTCGCCAAGCCGAAAGCCGATCGGACAATTTTTTTTTGTGCAGCACATGAATTGAAATTCGTATATATGTATGTACATACACATTCATGTAGAGTTGTACAAGCTTGGAAAATCTGAAAATTCTCTTCAGGTTATTTTGCCTTTGCTCATATTTCTGTTGCATACATTTCGCTTCGCACACAAAACTCAAACCCACTGAGGTTGAAAAATCCAAATGCATGGCCGTACATCGGAGTCTGGTGTAGATATCAACAAGTTCAACGAAATGAATATGAAAAATCCATAGCAATTAAAAATGTTTAATTCCCCACAGATGAAGTTTAAATTGCGCATTTAAAGTGGGAATTAAAGAGCGTACGAGTATGCATAGCTAATAGAGATAGGAAAGTTATTGAATTATAATGAATTTTAAATTAAAATAAAACTTTGGTGTAAATAAATATAAAAATGGAAAATTGATTTTGGATAGATCTAAATAAATAAGCACAGAATTAAGTTAGGCTGGGTACATCCTACATGGGAATTTCCCACAGTTCTACTCGGATACCATGTCCATTGTGATTCCCTCAATGGATCGCGGCACATAGTATGAAGCACGGTCATAGTATTGGTACATTGGCGCAATGACCTGTGATGTTAACCGTAAGTACTCTCTCTTGAGATTTTTTAAGCTTTGAGAAGGAAGCTGGTTCCTTTTTTATTCAAACATGAGCCTTGAGACCTTCCAATTAACGCGGTTAATCCACAGCAAGTCCGTTTCCCTATTCTCATATTCCTCGATTTTCCTCAGGAGATATATCAACTGGATCGTACGGAGCTGTGCGCCTCGCTTATGTCCATTTCAAAACCTCTCCTGGCCATCTCATCTGCAAATACATTCCCTTCAATGTCCCTGTACCCAGGATCAAGGCTCGACACCTTCGCACGATATCCGATTTAATCACGTTAGATTCTTATGCCTTATAGGCGGCCTGTCTGAGACCGTATTATCCAGGAGCAGTTTGGCTGCTCTCTCTATGACATAGACCTCCACCTGGTAGATACTGCATGAGTCAGGATGTCGGTGTGATTGATTTACTTGCAGATGCTTTGAGGACATTCCAGCTACAGTTCCCTTTTCCATTTTCGAACCATCGTTGTAGATTGTAATGCTGTTACCATGATCAACGGCCTAAATCTCCTCGGAGGTACATACATTGCACCACTTTCCCGAACTCTGAGCATATGATATCTTTCGCATCTTTGCGGATTTGAAGAATGTAATGCAGAGCCTCATCCGTAGGTTGAAATACGCGAGGTCGTATGGGAACGATAACTTCGCTTTTGGTATCCAATCCATCTACCACGTCAAAACGTGCCTTTGTGTCTTGCAGATTTGGAAGCATTATATCATCGCCAAATCAAATTATGCAAACGGTTGACTCGGCTCTTTCAGCAACACCGTGATCATGAAGCTAAGAAGCTCCATTTATGATAGGTCTTCTTTTCCACAGACCCACATCGAATCAAATTAAATCAAGCAAGCGGTTAACTCGGCTTGTCCCACAACATCGCTATCATGAGGCATCTGTAATCAATATGACTACTACGATGAACTAGCACTACAGCCGGAGTCAAAGCATAGCCTCATTCTTGCCTCTGCGAGAAATTTTTAGTCTTTACGTTGCCTCTTTTTTGACTAATAACTCTTTTCATCTATCTTCCCCTCTCTTTCTGAGTTGCAGTTTGATCGGTTATAGCTAGCTCACTTTTAGGGACCTTCTGTTCTACAGCTTTAGGTCAAGTCTTCCCCGCGGTCCTGATAACGGCTACTCCATTGGCAACCCCATGGCCTTCTTTCGATTACCGTCCCTTCATTCCGCTTGAATAATTTTTTTACTCATACCGGTTGCAGTAGCGAAGTAGGTTTCTAGTGGCAAAGTTCTTGTCATCGAACTGTCTGCGATCTACTTCGACGCCCTCGCAGTTCCATTCCAAATGACTGTTTGGACTCGCCGCTACTTACTCACGGACCTAATTTACTTTCCGCTACATTCCCTTCCCTATTCTCTTTCTCCCTTTCTCCTTATCCTTATTATTACGATAAGTTTCTTAGTGAGTCATCTTTGTAGTACGAGCATCGGTAAGGTCCGAGCATCGGTAAGGTCACAGTTGATTCTTGAGACCGTCCAGAATCGGGAAGGCTTTGTTTAAATATAGCCGAATGTACTCCAGTAGTACTGGGGTTGACAGTCGTCCTCCCGCGGCCCTCTTGTAAAGTAAAATGAATTAAATAACCGCTCAGCCGCTTAGTCGCTCGCTATATAGTTCGGCTAAGTCCTCATACTAGCGGTAAGATGCCTACCTAGTGGAGGAAGAGCAAGTGGAATTGTCAAAATTGCACAAATCGCAAAATTTATATAATATGTGACCCGACCTATGAAAACGTGGCTTATGACTCAAAAAAAAAAGAAAACTACTAAGAAACTGAAGAAATGCATTGTTTATCTTTAACAGCTGTTTCTTGCAATTTCTTTTTTGAGTCATGAGCCACCTTTTCATAGGCCGGGGCACATATTGTTAACTGTGCAAGAATGTTTTCTAAGCAGAAACTAATAATGGGAATTTAGGCGTAAGTCTACCTATTGGTATCAATCTTGCCCCACCATACACAGATACTCCTTTGGACTCTCTACGAACAGAAATCATGCTCTAGAAGTCTCTCACCACCATCCTGTCTTTACATAGAGATCGTAATCGTCGACGGTATCGAGGGAAGGTGGCTAGGTTCTAGGAGTATTCTAAAAAAAAGAAGGCAGTCGTGCACTCCCTTCTTGCTCCCTTCGCAAACAAGGCATAGCTGAAGTGAATTATTATGCAATGGGCACAATAGCTTAGGAAGTGAATCGCCAATTAGTGATGATAAAATTAAGCCCATTTTAATGAGTACTTACTTTTTGAAACACCCTCTATTCGCACCCACTCTATTGTCATATTCAAAGATTAAACTCACTAATATTTAATATTTTGGTTTTAATACCAAACGTTGAAGGTGCAAAGTCAAAAAGTTTATGCTATTTATACAACAGATATAAGCTTTTAATGAACAAATAACACCACATCAGACTAACGGAAAAAGTTGCGCGTAAATTCAGAAACACTCTGTAGAATTCAAACTCCGCCCAAAAATCCAAAAAAAAAATATGCGAACAACAAAAAAAGTTTTCCAATTATGAGTTATAAAACCATAACGCAACCAACGAACTAACGAAATCAGAGCTAAACATTTTCAGTTTTTATTTTTTTATTTTGCATTCCCAACTCTACAATATCAAGCGGAGGGTGATGCATCGGGAGGAGCATTTGCAACTGTTGCAGACGATTTTTGTTTAAAACCATAAACACATGCTAAAATTTCACAGCAGCTTAGTTCGAGTTGAATTGCAATTGCAAAGCAAGGAGCGCTGAGAGTTCAACTGCCAAACGAGCGGATAAAAGTAGGAAAAAACTCGAGGTGATAAGCGGAAAAGATGGCATGTCGTTGGGACATAGGGAATTGTGTTGCTTGCTCTCAAAAGGCAATGCTTTTTCTGCAACGAAGTGTTATCTATTTGTTGCTTGTTTATTACTTTTGTAGTCCTTTTCGTAACACTATCGTGTTAATCGTTGGTAGCCAAGCAACTGCGCGGAGACCTGCCGAGCCCACATGCATGATAGCAGTCAATATTTCATAGACGCTGACAAGCAAACACTTTGCCCTTTTTCTTATACTCTCGCCTACTCTGTGCAGGAAGAAACAATTTTACCGCGATTTCTTTTTTTTTACCACATTGTAGAGCAGAATGCTGTGTTTGCTATTGAAGCAATGTGTCCAAGAATACGCCGTGTTCCTCTCTATCTGTGGAATCAGGATAACATTTCCTTACTACTGCTTACTTGATACCAGGAAAGTGTGAAAGAATCATGAGAAATGCTTATGCGAGCTTATGTATTCATGAATAAAATATACAATAGCAACAGCTGCAAGTAGGGCTGTGTTACGCTGCGCGGATCTGTGTTAGTGCGTTTATATCGCTAGCGGCGCTATTGGAACTTAGGCAACTATTTTACAACATTGCATACATTTATTTCTATTAAATGAAAGATAAAATACTTCAAAATTTTTCTGAACTTAAATTTTAATTTCCTGAACTTAAATTGGAAATTCTGAACACGAATTGTAATTTTATGAACTTGAATTATAAATTGCTGAATTTAAATTGGAGCTTCTGAAATTCATTTGGAATTTTCTGAACATGAGTTGTAAATTTCTGAATTTCATTTGCAATTTCTGAAATTAAGTTACAATTTTCTGAACTTGGCTTATAACTTTGGGCTTCTGAACTTGAATTGTAAACTTCTGCATTTAGATTGGAGTTTCTGAACTTGAATTGCAATTTTCTGAACATGATTTGGAAATCTCTGAGTTTAAATTGGAGCTTCTGAATTTGAATTGTAAATTTCTGAACTAAAATTAGAATTTCTGAACTTGAATTCTAATTTTTTGAATTTAAATTGGAGTTTCTGAACTGGGGTTGGAATTTTTTGAACTTTAATTGGAAATTTCTGAATTAAAATTGGAGCATCTGAACTTGAATTGAAAATTTCTGAACTAAAATTCCAATTTCTGAACTTAAATTGGAAGTTCTAAACTCAAATTGTAGTTTTAAGAACTTGAATGGTAAATTTCTGAATTTAAATTGGAATTTCTGAACTTTAATTGCATTTTTCTGAACTTTAATTGCAATTTTCTGAACTTTAATTGCAAAATTTCTGAATTTAATTTGTAATTCTGAAATTTAGTTATAATTTTCTGAACTTGGCTTAAAAATTTGAGCTTCTGAACGTGAATTATAAACTTCTGAATTTAAATTGGAGTTTCTGAACTTGAATTGGAAATTTCTGAATTTAAATTGGAATTTCTAAACTTTATTTGCAAAGTTCTGAACTTTAATTGCATTTTTTTGAACTTTAATTGCAATTTTCTGAACTTTAATTGCAATTTTCTGAACTTTAATTTGTAATTCTGAAATTTAGTTATAATTTTCTGAACTTGGCTTAAAAATTTGAGCTTCTGAACGTGAATTATAAATTTCTGAATTTAAATTGGAATTTCTAAACTTTATTTGCAAAGTTCTGAACTTTAATTGCATTTTTTTGAACTTTAATTGCAATTTTCTGAACTTTAATTGCAAAATTTCTGAATTTAATTTGTAATTCTGAAATTTAGTTATAATTTTCTGAACTTGGCTTAAAAATTTGAGCTTCTGAATGTGAATTATAAACTTCTGAATTTAAATTGGAGTTTCTGAACTTGAATTGCGATTTTCTGAACTTGAATTGGAAATTTCTAAATTTAAATTGGAATTTCTGAACTTGAGGTGCAGTTTTCTGAACTTGAATTATACATTCTAAACTTGAATTGTAATCTTCGGAATTTGAGTTGTAACTTTGAAATTCTGAACTTGAATTGTAAACTTCTGAACTTAAATTGGAGTTTCTGAACTTTAATTACAATTTTCTGAACCTGAATTGGAAACTCTGAATTGTAATTTTTTTAACTTGAATTGTAAATTTCTGAATTCAAGTTGTAATTTCTGAACTTTATTTGCAATTTTATGAACTTGAAAAATACCGCAAAGTTTGAAGCATAAGTATGTTTTTATGCTGTCGACCCTACTAAATTTTAAAAACCAGCATCCATTATCTACCACTTAGCGGAATGTTGTACTGACGAAAAGGTAAAAAATGTAAATTGCAAAATCATATTGTGGCCAAGGGAAATTCATAACATATTTTGAAGCTATAAAACCTTTGGATTTGACGCTTTTGGGGGTATGACATAAAAGGCAACATAAACATACATACACGTAGTGTTAAACCCATCCTTACCCACACCAGTATATCTACTACAAACGACTTCTACAATATCTAGCGGACTTTATTTGCCCTCATGTTGCCTTGCCGCCGAATTCTGAGGTTTGTTCAAAGTTTCAAAACTCAAACTTCCAGCTCCACGCAAGTTACTCAAAATGGATTGCGAATTCCCAAATTTTGTACTGAAATTTGCGAACAAACATCATACGGACCTAATATAAAAGGAGTTACAATAAACTATTTAAAATTCTTCATCCGGCAAAGCTGCTGGATAATGGCCTAAGTCCTCAAGGAATTTTAAATGTATTGAATTTCGAAATATCGAATTTCTCTAAATTTTTCCATTTTTGGTCTTTATTGAAATATCTATGCATGCGCAGAACCAAGTTTGATATCTACAGCATTTATTATGTTGTACATTTAAGCAAAAACCGCTTGTAGAAAGAAGCAAATAAATCGTTGCCTATTCACAGGCGCACAGCATAGACTGAAACAAAACAGGGCACGGAAAATATTTGCCATAGTTCAAAATAATGCACGAACACAACCCACGTATACAACACATTCACGCTCAAACATGAGGGTTACTTGCTTTCAGCAAGCACCAACACACATATTTTTGCAAATAAATAAAAATAACAAAAAAAACATAGTTTTTGTAAACTTTAACCCCGTTGAGTGCGCAAGCATATGTTGAATGTTGAAAATATGCACGTGCATACCATTGAAGCACTCACTCACGTGAAGGTTGAGTTATTTGTACTTGTGAGTATTTTACGTTTCGTATGCACATAGATTAAAGAGCATATGGTTTTTATACCTTTCATGAAAATGAAATGGTATATTAATTTCGTCACGAAACCCAAAATTCTAAGTCCTTAAAGAAAAATAGATAGACCCACCATTAAGTATGCCGAAATAATCAGGTTGAAGAGCTGAGTTGATTTAGCCATGTCCGTCTGTCCGTCTGTCTGTTTGTATGCGTCCCTCAATTTTTGAGATATCTTGATAAAATTTGGTGAGCGGGTGTATTTGGGTGTCCGATTAGATATTTGTCGGAACCGGCCGGATCGGACCCCTATAGCATGTATCCTCCATATAACCGATTTTTCAGGAAAAGAGGATTTTTGTAATATCTTACTCAATTTAACAGATTGAAGCTTCAAACTTCACCATATACTTTCGTATATTGCACGTATTGTTGCCTAAATAAATTGATGAGATCGGTCGTATATATAGTATATATCCCCCACAACCGATTGTTCAGATAAGAAACTTTTCGTAATTACTTCCCTATTTTAAGAGCTAGAGGCTTCAAATTTCAACGAATGCTTACGTATATAGCATATATTGTTGTCTGAAAAAATCATAAAGATCGGTGGTATATATATTATATACTTCATATAAACTGTCATTTTTGCCCCTTTTTTACGGCTAGAAGCTTCAAATTCATCAAATTTCATCAAATAGTTACGTTTACGTCATATATTGTTGAAATACGTGATTCGTAGTCATAGTTTTTACACGCAGACCACAAAAAATCTGAAACTTTGTATCCTCACACAAAGTACCTACCTATTTTTTATTTTTTATTTATCTTAAAAATCGTTAAGGTATGTAGATCTGTTCACTATATATTTCTTATCTTATACATCCGATTATTTGGAGATTACGAACGGCATAAGATTATTGTTCAGCCCCATTCATGAAAGGTATGAAGTCTTCGGCACAGCCGAAGACAGCCCCGTCCTTACTTGTTTTATTTGTCTTATTTGTGAGATTTCTAATTTGAAATTTTTAAGTATACATGTATATATATGTGTGTGTATAGTGTGCTCATGTTGAACTTATGAACCAACAAATTCTAGATTAATCACGTAGAAAGAATTTTGTTGCACACATTAATTTTCTTATTCACAAAGTTTTTGCTATTTTCTCTTACCGGCAAGGTGACATGGGTGAGATGATGAAATAGTTAGTTCGTGTTTTAAAATTATGAAAATTGAATACTCGTGTAGGTAAATTTATGAGGTGAGAAATATGTTAAGTTGCGGAATTTGATGCTTTAATTAGATGGAGATCAATTATATGTTTCTAACTTAACTATTTGTATCTTAGACTGAATGCGTGCGTGTTAAGGGGGTATGCCTGTCGAAAGAGGTGACGAAAATCGCGAGCTCATTTCTTGTTTTTCCGTTAGCCTTAGGGGCACATAAAACGACTCTCCAATGCAAAATGTCATGGCTTATTCACGGTTAAGACCTCTATTTTATGATGAACAACATGGCAGTCCATTAACGGACCACGATTTAAAACACCACGATCTTAGCTCATGAACCATGAATATCTGAACTCTGTTAGGAGAAATAACCGATGCGCGGCTGTTTCGGCTTGCTCACGCCCTTGACAAGGCAAATGCTAACATCACCGCCATTTAGAAAGCAACACTGAATGCGACAAATATAGAGACAATAGGACCTTGCGACGTTGTTGTTGTTGTAGCAATGCTTCGCCCCATCCAATAGGTGTGATCACTCATCCTCTAAAAGGAGTCCGAGGAAACTTGCTATTTCAAAAGAGTTAGACCAAGGGGATAAGGGTGTTAGAGGCGTGGAGGAGCCACCTCGCAATTGAAAGGATAATTGCTGTCATGTGTGGACACGTTACAAGCAGGTCAAATATTGGGTATGTTGGGACTGATTCTGAATAAGTAACAGTTTAACCTTGGCGGCTACCGTGATATGGTGGCAGCTTGCTCCGCCTACCACACAGAAGATCCTGGATTCGAACCCCAGACAAAACAGCATCAAACATTTTAACAACCAAGTTTTTCCAATTAAAAAATAGTGTTTTAAGCGGGTTTGCCCCGCAGCACAGTGTATTATTTTCATGTTCTAGGAAATATTAATTAAAAAATGTATATCATTGAATTTCAAAAATTCATTTGAAATTATATTTATAAATGCGTAGTTAAGCGAAAAAATTAAAAACTAGGAAATTTTAACTAAGTGGAATTAACTAATGGAGCTTTATTTGGAGGCATATCAATTGAGAAAAAGTTTTAACTCGAATTTTTGCCATTGAATGTGAAAGTTTAAATTGCTGGCCTGCTGTGAGTTATACTTCAATTGTTAAAGCATTATATTGTTTTTATTTTCTGAGGTATGCTAATTTTAGTAAATATACATTTTTGTGATTTTAATTGAACAGGAATTAGTTTTTCATGTTATAGTGGGATAATGTTAAATTAACTAAAATTTTTGAAATGTTTTGAATTCATAAGACCAACTTGTTTGCTACTATTCGTATAACTAAAATAGTATAACTTTAGCTGCAGGACAATGCAGGTTTTCATGTAATAGTTTGTTTTCAGGAAATACGGAAATTTCAAAGGACGAACTTTTCGAGATTCGGTATATGAAAATAACGCAAAAGAAAACAAGTAAGGACGGGACTGTCTTCGGCTGTGCCGAAGACTTCATACCTTTCATGAATGGGGCTGAACAATTATCTTATCCCGTTCGTAATCTCCAAATAATCGGATGTATAAGATAGGAAATATATAGTGAACAGATGTACATACCTAAACGATTTTTAAGATAAAAACAAAATAAAAAATGGCAAAAAACCCCCTTATCTGAACGATCCGTTGTATGGGATATATATTATATATAGCTCCGATGGAAATGATTGTTTCATGAAATCTTCTATGATATATTAAAATATATATCACCGAGTTTCACGTTTATACTTTCTAAATTGCGGCAGGAATGGCCAAAATCGTCTTATCTGAACGATCGGTTGTATGGGAGATATATGTTATAGTGTTCCGATCCTACCAGATCCGCCAAATGTCTAATATAATACAAAAATACATCCTTGTGCCAAATTTCATTGATATATTTTGAAATTTGAGGGACTAGTTTGCGTTCAAACAGACAGACGGACGGACAGACGGACATGGCTATATCACCTTAGTTCGTCGCGCTGATCAATTCGGTATACTTAATGGTGAGTCTATCTTCTATATTTCGCAACGTTACAAACATCGGACCAAAGTTAATATACCATTTCATGTTCATGAAAGGTATAAAAATTACAGCTCAAAGTTGACTCCAATAAAAAAGGCGCAACTAAAATATAACATGCCGTTACTCGTCCAGACTCAGTGATAGTTAAATATACTCCAGAAGAGGCAGTAGCTCTATACATGAATCGAAAGTTTACAGTTAAGACGTATTTAGAAATACAATCTCGGGTGCAATAAAGTTATGTTGACATTTACCCAGCATATAGAAAAGAAAAAATTGCATGCTATCCTCCAAAAGAATCCATTCTTATAACTGATCTGTCAGCGGAAGTCCACCTGCAAGCGTTGATGAACAAAACTCTTGAAGGAATGGAAAAAAAGATTGTTGAACAGATAAAAAAAAAAAGATTTAAAGAAGGCATGGGGTTATTAGTGGATCTTCCAAAACAAGGCTTTGGGACGGCCAATGATGGCAACACAGCCAGACGTTTTTCCAATGCCCTTCAAATGCTGCGGAAATAACGGGAGTTGACGAAAATCTAATTAAGCGATTTGCTTTCATACTTCAAACAATGTCATATGGATTCGCCGATGAGTCCGCAGCATTTCGAAAGTATGCCATTTTGACCACAAAAATGTTTGTAGATTTGTACCCATGGTATTACATGCCATCGAGCATTCACAAAATTTTGATTCATGGGGCAGATATTATTAATAAAGCATTACTTCCAACAGGAAAGCTCTCAGAGGAAGCACTGGAGAATAGAAATAAAGATTTTAAGAGCTACAGGCAAAACATTATAACAAAGATGTCTCGTAAATATAAAATAGAAGATTTATTCAATATTTGTTTTTTGTCGTCGATCCCCTAATATACTCTATTTCAGAAAAGAACTCGAATGAATTTAAGACAAATGAGGCATTCGACAAAGAAGTACTTAAACTATTGTCAAACCCAGAAGCAAATTTTGATCAAGGCTCCTCATGGAACTTGGGGTGGGGAGGGAGGGAATGGCCTGAAGGTTTAATGTGGCCACATAAATCGTTCCCGAGATGGTCGGTCTAGCACCTTAATGGTGCTGTGGTACCGGAGCGTACCGGATCTGTATCCGGCAAAGGACCAACACATCGATAACACTCCCCAAAGCCTTCGGGGAGCAACCTTATCGCTACAACAACAACAACAACAATTCCGAACGGCTTCTGCAAGGCAGATGAGTTTTCACTGAGAGCTTTTCATGGCAGAAATACACCCGGAGCGCTCGCCAAACACCGCCGAGGGGCGACCCCGCTTAGAAAAATTTTCTTCTCATTGAAAAACCTTATTTCAAAAATTGTGTGTTGCTTTGCCTGGGGTGTGAACCCAGGGCATACGGTGTGGTAGGCGGAGCACGCTACCATCACACCACGGTGGCCGCCTTTATATCAGCTAGGTTGATGATATATCACACTGTGCGCAGTAGTGATTTTGCAAACATTCCCAACGTATTTATGCCATAAAAAGCTCCTCATCTATCTTGCATATGGCGTTCGCAGTCGGCGCAATACATGTATCGAACCTACAATCTCCCGTAAATATGTATGAAGAATTATAAAAAAAGGAGCACGACGGAAGTTGGAAGAGAAGCGCGGCCTAAAATCTCTTCGGATGTTTTTGCGCCTTGTATATTTATTTTTAATATTTTAAAAGTTTATGCTTTTACAGTATCCAGATCGAAGTTGAGCTAGAGTGACGCACATTTCCTTGGGGAGATTGTTTTCATCAACCGCGGGTTCAGGGTATTTGTCATTGAGAACGAGGTTCATTTGGCAATTGTTGACATAGTAATCTTGTAGATGTCTCTGAGGACTCTTTGTGCTCCATTTCTTCATACGGCTGACTTTTCAAGTAATAGATTTCTTCATAGTGCTTACGGAGATGACTTCTTAAGTTCCTGGGAGGCTGAGCCTCCTCAATCAGATGTGTGATGGTGTGCACAGGTTTATAGGTATTCAGCAGAAACTGTTCATCATTTAGTTTCTCTTCTTAACGGGGTGCGATCACGCTTAACTGTGTAGATCATGTTCTAGAGACATAAGAAGACATCCCGTGGCAGTTCTGGGCGCGGTATGCGGTAAGCGCCAGTGTTTTTCTTTTAGGCTCGGCGACCATATTGGGGAAGCGTAGCATACAAGCGGCTGGCAAATCGCTTTAAAAGAGGTTACGAGCGTTTCTTTGTCTTTACCCCAAGTGCTTCCGGGAAGATACTTTAGATACAATTGAGATTGTCAGAAGTTTGTTTAACGACCAAACTGAAAACTCTATCAAAAACCAGGACCTATGTTATAAAATAACTCTGTTCTCTTGGCAAATACTAGAAGCTTACTAGCACCTTTGCCATTTGCTTCGTCTAGATCGACAGCCGTATCACTCCTTATAGCTGGAATCGTAGCCTGGCGAGCGCAGGGCACGAACAAAAAACGTCACCGATCGGTTTTTCCTCCAACTCGCACTTCCTGTATCTGCTATCACTGATCAAGCCTAATTTAAAGGCATGTGGGGCCAGAAAGCAGTGTCTAGTCAGTATACCCGTCATGAGTCTACAGTCCTCTTTTTTAATGATAGGAATAACTTTGTTAGTTTAAGGTAGTAAGACCTACATATGATCTTCGACACTTTGCAGTCCCGCGCTTGGGTCCACGAGTATCCCGCTTGGACGATCGTGTGTACCACTCGCGTTCTCTAAATCTCGCCCAATCTTACTGGGACGTTCCCGGAGCAAACTTCGAGCAATATGCCCTTTTTAGCTTTTTTCCTTTTTCGTTTCCATCTATACCCATATATGCCCTGGAACCGAATATATGTAGATGTTTGCTTCTCCCTATCCGGATTCCTTCAAGGGGATGCTTACACTCTAACACACTTTTAGATGCTGTCTATGACAGATTATTGCCTTAATTTCAACTTGGCTTTCAATATAAAAGTTGATGCAGCTGCAGTTTAAGCTATTTCCTTCCAGTGCTTCAACTGCTTTGGTTACGGCTACTACTTTCACCTTTAAAACGCTACAGTGATCTGGCAGCTTGCAGGATCTGTTTATTTCCGAATCAATGTAGTATAGCGCGGACCCTACACCTTCCACTATTTTGGAGCCATCGGTGTATACGTGTATCGCCTCGACCGCAATTCTAGCGCTCTATTGTGGCTCTAAAAGCCCTTTACAAGCACATATACGTAATGGGTTGATGAGTAATTAAAATGGGTCTTCCTTTATAAAAACCAACCAAACATGAACAGCCGGTTTTTGTACATATAAAGTTAGACCCAGTCGTTGCCAATTTTGGATACATAACGCTGTCCATTTTTCATTGTTTTACACGAAGTTTCTAACATTTTAAAATTCGTAAAATTTTCAGCTAAAGGATCTATCTCTTCATTTCGCTTTCCTCATCCTCAGGTTTCGCTCCTGTTTTCAGCATTTTACAATTTCCCGAAAGGATATATCAAAATTTCACAAATAATTTCGTATTTCCCGCAATACATTCATCTACTCGTAAAAATAAAAAATATAGGAAATTATATTTCCTGTTTTATTTGAAGTGATACGGTAATATATCTTCTCTCTGTTCGCATTTATCATAGATTCGCATACCAATGCACTCCTTCGCACTTCCTCGATACTAAAAATCAAAACCAAAGAATGTATGTACATATCGTACACTCATTCCCGTCTTCTGGCCATTCCACTTAAAACTACAAATTTTACATTCAACTACATCCTCAACGTCCACTTTTGCAAGTTGTTACTGTCGCTTTTGCTGTCATTTCAGTTGCTGTTCATTTCTACTCCAATTGAATTTCTGCTTGTCCCTCTAGAAAATGACAGCAGCCAACTTCAAAGCAGTGAAGTGTCTGTCATCATATGCCAGTATGTATTTTGGTACGAGTTATAGTTTGTAATGGAAATTTTTTAATTCCTTTGTTATAAATTAAATTTTTAATGACAAAAAATATATATGAAAAACCTTCTATTTACTCTGAGAGTTGTTGCAGTTAGAGTAATTATTCTTGTGAAAGGATGGATTCAAATTGGAATAGGTCCTAAATCCAACTATCGTGTAAAGAGAAAGTGCCCGGCGGATTAAGGTGTTTAGAATATTCCCGTCGTAGGGACGCCTGTCAAAAGAGGCGACTAAAATTCACAGACCAAGAAGGTTCGACATGATCTTATGATATCATCCTTCAAATAGCCGCTCTTGTACCTCAATGGACCTAATTTCCAGAACATTAAGGTCAATATTCGGCAAATTCATGCATTATAGTCCCCAAAACCTTCGGGGAATGTTTTGATGACTATAGGAAAAGTAGAATATGACATTTAAAAGCATCAGCAGTAAATCCTTCGACTCGAAGTAATACTGGGTCCAATTTCTTATGAATTCAGTACCTTGGAGGCTCCCTACATAA
Organism: Eurosta solidaginis; assembly: GCF_040869045.1. Classification (NCBI taxonomy): domain Eukaryota; kingdom Metazoa; phylum Arthropoda; class Insecta; order Diptera; family Tephritidae; genus Eurosta; species Eurosta solidaginis. The sequence continues at coordinate 39,620,287 of NC_090323.1, forward strand.
GCTATCAGTCACCCTCTCTACATCCTCAACTACTCTTGTTTGTTATTCTACCATAAAGAAGACTGAAGAGCACACTGAAGGTGCTAGCAGGCGGGAATTTAACTGCACCTAGACCTGTATCTTTTGGGGCTATGCGTAGGTTAGGCTGGGTAAACATTATTTCAACTCGGTAGAAGCAGCTCATTTGAACACTTTTAAGGTCTATCAACTAACGGCAACACTGATTTGCTTGTTATGAAGTTAATCGCTTCGTAGCAACGATATACTTTCGAATGAGGTAAGCAAATTTCCTCCGGGTATTCGCATACGTAGACACTGATATATTTATGCCTTGTCCACATCGTCATTTTTCTTGAGAGATGGGCCTTAAATAGGCCTTAACCCTGGTAATGTCACTGTGCGTTTGTTATCAACGATCTTAATACCCTGCGAAAGGGGGCATTAGCCCAGCGCTTGCTTAGCTTACCCGAAGCCCACTATTCAAGGAGCAGCCTTCAAGTTGCAAGCGGTGTACCAAAGTCCAGCTGGCTTACAAAAGAGATGCGCATGACAGTTGCAGGGTCCTTCCCCTAGACCGTTAACACAATAACCTGAACAAAAATTTGATAACTTTACGAAACTTGATATACTGGCTTATCCAGACCCAGGATAACCACATCCACTTTTTCCATATCGAGTTTTCCGAAAAATTTAAAAAAAAATCGATAGTTACTTAAAACCGAGTGAAGGAAAATATAAGTTTTTTGAAATCCAAATATTTCGGCATTGAAAATGTTGGAAATCACAATATAACCACGCCCACTTTTTCGACATCGAATATTTTGAGAAATTGATAAAAATAGGACAATGCATTAATAAATAAATATGAGGTGTTGAAACTTGGCGGGTGGATTAAATTCATGGCAAAATATAAAAATTTAGTACAATTTTGGAAAACCAACCAACTACGGCCCTTTTTATACGCGGCCACCCTTCGGCGCTTCCGTCCGCCCACTATAACTTGAGCAAAAACTCACCAAATTTGGTACACAAGCCTATCTTGATTCGAAATATATGTTCGCATCGAAAATTTTCGAAATCAGATCATAACCATACACCCACTTTTTTGATATCAAAAGTTTCGAAAATGAAAAAAAGTAAAATGCATTGTGAAATGCTTATAAAGTAGTGAAACTTGGCGAGGGGATTAACTTTTTGGAAATTGAGTAATATTGTGAAAAACCAACGACCCACATCCGTTTTTATATCAAGCCGTCCGTCGGTCCTTCCGTCCGCCCACTAACACGATAGTCTGAGACAATGTTGAGATATCTTTACAAAATTTGGTATGAGAGGTTATCTAGACTCGAGTTATATATTAGTATCGAAAATGTTCGAAATTTGCTTATAACCATGCCCACTTTCGATATCGAAAAATGGACAAAATTGGACAATGCATTATCAATTACTGATAAAGTAGTGAAACTTTACGGATGTTTTAACTATATGACAAAAAATTTTGATTGTGTAAAATTTTGGAAAAAGGGCGTGGGACATGCTCGCGTTGAGAAGAACAAATTTAAAAGTTTGCATAAATCATTGATATCATTTGGCAATGTGACAGAAATATGGCAGAGCTCTCGATTTTGTTCGCACATCTTCGAACAGCCCTTGTATTCGAGCAACGAGTACCGGCAGACTTGAGCGATACTCTTTTCTCGAAAGTTATCGAGCTTAAACTCAATCATTTTTAGCTTTTTCGAGTAGTTCGAATAATTCAATGTCTTTTAAAAGTCAAAATAAAAATTGGTGGTCGACTAATTCATGTACAGATCATATGCATAATTAAAAGCTCTTAAATGAAGCTCACGAACTATGGAGTACCTAGCGCTATGTGATTAGTGTGACGGGTTCTAACCGGGGGGATATCATAAGAAGAGATATCGGTTCAGTTCCACACTAGAATAGTTATGAGTATCACTGAAGATGATGTTCAGAAATTTAGACATGAAAGTTTAGATATGAAAACTTATAGTCCGCCAATACAACCTACAAATTCCCAATTTAGAATATTATTTGCACTCTAACTCTAAGAGGGGTAAGCATTAACATTAATGATTAGTTGCCTAGCGATCCACAGCAGGTAGGTGGTAGAGAAAGTGGATGAGTATTTTCAAGTAGAGCACAAGCTCTTAAAAATAAACGATCGTCGTCTTTAGAGGTGATCTTTCAGTACGTTGATAAGGTTTTGATATAAAGTGTCTGTGCTCTATTTAAAAGCAGTTCTTGCATTGGGCAATGAACCTCGAGCAACCTAATACGTCGAGGCTATTTTTCATAATGAGTGCTATGCCCGGAAATATTCCTGTGGATGTATTGTTAGGATACTTCTATGCAGCTTCTGTAACCCAATTGTGAACCTCACCGTGGCGAATCATGTTTCTTTAGCAGCGCCGAGGTTCTGGCGACCTCAACTTTTATGGAACTAGAGAGTAGAGGGAGCGATGGCTTATAAGATTCTCGAAGTTCTCGATACCCGGTTATCTAAGGCTCTAAGGGATGGATCTTGGTAATATATATAGATCTGGGCACAATAGGAACCTCGCCCACTATTAAAAAAAAATGAGTTGATTAAAAGTATAAGCTAAACCATTTTTTTTATTATATCCCTAACACATATACACTTCCTTGCTTGTTTCTTAAAAAAAAAACAAATTTTACAAATGACGATGGATACTAGGACATGTTTCGGAATTTCACTTCATCATCAGCTAGCTTCTCGGGAGCTGAGCATTGAACTCGAAATCTCCAACATTCATATTTTATTTATACGAGTGTAAAGGCTTTATCCACTTAGCCATATGAATGCCCCTCTGTTCTCTTTGAAATTGATCTCTAACTGTGCCTTTTTGTTGCTATTCCTTTATTCACCACTCAGGTACATACTAATTCTAGTATATACTTTTTAAACCTAATTGTGTGGAATAATTATAGGCGCGCTCCAAGAGCTTAGTAACATTGGGTTTATAACATTGCTTTTATAAGCAATATTTCCGCTGTTCACTATTATATTAATATTATAATCTAATTTAATACAGATAAAAAACAAAGCCGTTGGTTGCTTTCAGCGAACACATTTACTGATCTATCGTTGGATGTGGATGATAACTCTCTGAACGCAGCGTTGAGTATCTTTGATCCACTCAATGGTTAGGACTTTACGTCAAATGACGGAGCATCAATTTTTTTCGCTACATTCGCTCAACGTATTTATTCGGCTGTCTGACATTTCTTTGACATTTTAAAATGTTGGTTCTGAATACGATTTGTCCACTTAATATTAATACAGTTATATGTGGAAAATAGTCTAAGAAGCCTTTTTTCATAAAATTTAAGGATAAATATTTCAATTGGCAGTTGGCTCAACTTGCCCTTCATAGAACGAATTTTCTATCACTCAACTCTCGGAAACATGTTTTCAACGTATCACCACAAATTGTGTTCGCTAAAAGCGTCCATTGCCTCCATAGTCTACCCTAATATTTTAATTATAATTTATGGTCAATCATAAATTGTTACTTCCCTCTAACAATTACTACACTGAAATTTAATCTTGCACATATGAATGTGTATGTGTATATAATATCTCATGTCGTATGAAATTACCTTTCAAACATATTCTCTGCCATCGTCCAAAAAAACCCCCATTGTCAATGCAAAGTATTTAATAATGCGCACCTATCAGCAAACCACAAATATGCGCTAAAGCGCCCTCCAGTGGCTGAGGGAAGTAATAAAAAATTGCAACGCGACTGTGCTGAATGCGATAAGACTGAATCAACGGTTGATTGACCACCAAAAGTATGCAACCACACAAAAGAGAATTAAAATACGATGGCACAGCAAAAAGATGTAAACCAAAGAAAAAATGGCAAAACCAAACAACATATAAAATAAAGTACGCTGTGCCACGAACTCAAAACCAGCTTTCATATGAAATAGACGTATGAGCTGCTGACCAACGTAACGTATGAGACAGTGTGTATGTGCACTAGAGTGGTTTTATCTCATATTAAGCTTGTTTAGATACCTCATTTAAGTTTTAGTTTTTCATTTAGGGTGCATTTTGATAACTTTTCTCAATAGACATTTAAGGCATAAATTTGAAATTTTTTATCTTTAAGATATACAGATTAGGGTGGTTTTATCTCAAAGGGTAAAAAAAAATATATCAGAATTTTTTTGGGGCTCCCCCCTAAAGTGTATCATTTTGTTAGATTTTAAGATTGCCACAGTTTGAGCACAAATGGAAGATGTTAGCCCGGCCACTGGGGTCACTGTGAAGGCTGGTTTAGCGCCCCCTGAGCGTGTTTAGCACCAAAACAAGACCTAGACCTCATTGAAAATCTATTGAAATACGAAAGCATTGGTATAGAAATATCAGAAAAAAGAATTTACAAAATGATAAATCACCTATGCTATCTGAGTCCTGGACTTATTTTGCCCTGACATTGTTTGACCCGACAGTGCAACACGCCGCAAAGAGCCAAATGGCGACAAAAATCAGTACTACTTACGTATTTTTTTATTGTATATAAAATATTCTAACGAATTTAGGGAAATTCCGCTTATTCCAAATCTTCTGCTAACGTTCGAATCGCTAAACTGTTGAATAAATAACTCCATAATTCAATAATGCAAAAACGGTCTTTATTAGACTACTTTGAAAGTACTTCACAATAACACTTAACTTCAAAGCCAATAGCGTGCCTAAATCAAACTGATTCTGACTACTCAGCTTGTGCTGCTTTTATACTCTCTGCCCAAATGTCTAGACATTTCCTCTGCTAGAATCCTCTACCTGGTCGCCAGCGATACGCGCGTGTATTTTTAGTGTGTAACCATATGCGTGTGTATATGTGAGTACTACTTCGGCTGATGATGACATGCGTTTCTGAGTATCTCTCTGCTGCTTGTATGTATGTGTGTACATGATGATTAATGTGTTTATGTAGCTTGCTTTAAGGTTTTTGTTGTCACAATATTATTAACAGTATTGCCCTTAATTTGATGTATGACACGGGCAAATAGCTTTAGTCGTTCCCGAGATATGGGTCACCGAAGTCGCCAAAATGCCAAAAAATCGAGATTTCCAAATCTTTGAGGCCCCTGTGGCATGCGTAAACATCTTCCAATTGTGCTCGAACTTTGGCAATCTTAAAATCAAACAAAATGAAAATTTTAGGGAGGTGCCCCCAAAAAAATCCGACACCGATTTTTTTTAAACCACCCTAACGTACACACAACACACGTATCAATAAAGTGTTGGATTAAGTAGTGAAGTACATTTAACTTAAATATATACTTCATTTATACATATTTTCCAATATCGCATAACTGTAGCAGCAATGGAAAAAAGTAGTAGGCAAGGTATGAGAAGCAAATGAATGATAAAATAAAGAGAGAATTCAATAGCAAGAAAGATGTGGGGAATAATAATATAAAAAAAACCAAGCACCAACATTATATGACATTTCAAACAACCAACGAGCTAACATTCCCACCATAAACATGTACATTAGGGTGGGTCGATTTGTATGGACGAAAATAACCGATAACGCGCCACCGATTTTTCAATAGGATTTGGGCTCAGGAAGAAAAGTTTAAAGTTTTTTCATAACCTAGTAAAAAAAATTTCATATGTATACCCTGTCTGACCCAAAAAAAATATTTTTTTTTCAAAAAACTGTTATCGACAACGTTTTTAGCGCACATTTTTGGTTCGGACAGGGTATACATGAAAATTTTACAATCAAATGAAAATTTTTTTAGTAGGTCATGAAAAAAACCTTAAAAATCAAAGTCGAAAAAAAGTCAAAAAAATTAAATTTCGCAGGCTCGAAAATTATTTTTTTGGGTATGAGTAATGGAACTTTTTTCCTGAGCACAAGTTATATCGAAAAATCAATGGCGTTATATCGGTTAATAAATCGATCCATCCTAATGTGCATGCCTCCCACAAAAAAATTGGTGCTACTAGGCGTATGAGTAACATAAAAACTACTTTTTTCTTCAAACACATCAAAACAGCCACCAAATATGATTGACTGTTGTACACTGGTACCGGTGCAGGTTACATGGCCATAAAATGTAAAATTGTTAGTGTTACAAAATTGTTTGTGTTACAAGAAAATATGAGGAAATAAAACCTTGTTTGTGTTGCAACTGGATTTAAACAGCATACGATCCATATCTACATAGCTTCGAATGGCATTTCAATTAAAGCACACATACGCACACGAATTCCATGAAAGCAGAGGGCAGTGGTGTTGAAAATGCACTTTATTACACGCTGAGGCACTTATTGAGCCAACTACTGCATTGAGGATTAATAGTTATCGTGGAATGTCGACCAAATGTGTCTGGCGGCGGCAATGAGTGATTTAAGCGTGTTATGTGCACGGGTTCGTTAGATTATGAGAAATGTGTAGTTGAAAAGCATGGAGGCAATGGTTTTACAACTACAAAGCTTAGCATTGTTAAAGGAAGCCAGATTATCGAGTAAAGAAGGCGATCATCTGGAGCAACCAATTGTGTATGGACTTCATTTAAGTGCTATGAATTTTGAGAAGTTTAAAATGTTTGATGTGTAAACATCTTTGTTCATAGTACGACGGAGTCCAGAATGTGACCGTAAGCGTAAACGTAGTGGTTGGAAGTGGTATGCTATATATTTGTATGTTGTATGTGGTAATACAGAATGTAAGTGTAGATGCAGTTACTGTAGCATAATATGGGAAAAATCTACGTGCTAGAGTTGATGATGAGCGCAATCAGACAGCAAATCAAGGTAAGATAAGAAAACTAATCCGCCAGCGGTTTAGGGGGCTTATAATATACCCGCAGGAGATATGCCTGTTGTAAGAGGCGACTAAAACACCAAATTGATTCAAATTACCAGAGCAATATAAAGCTCTTCCACCCTCACCTACCCGTGGCGAATCCTGTTACTTTAATAGCCGAGGCTCTGGCGACCACAAATTCGTCATAGATCTAGGGGGTGGGAGGGCGCAATGGTCTAGAAAAATTCATGTGGTCATACTAAATCATTCCCGATATGGTCGAGCTAGTACCATAATTGTGCTTGTTACCCGATCGTACCGGATCTGCGTCCGGCAAAGGACCATCAACATCGGAAAATAAAGGAAAAGAAAAGCTTATTAAAGGTTTGGTATCGAAGAGGTATCAATTTTTTACCAAAGTGTTGTGAACATGCTATCGAAAACAAAAGTCGATTTTTTTTCGAAAATGTATGTATTATTTTTCGAAATGCTACCGAAAAGTTATCGATTTCATATCGAAAAGTTATCGATTTCATATCGAAAATATACCGAACAGTTATCGATATATTGCCAAAGATTTATTATCGAAAACTTATCGATTTATGGTCGAAACTTACTGGTCTGTCATAAAGGATTCTCGATTTGTTATTCAAGTGTTATCAATTTGTTATCATTAATTATCGAATAGTTATCAAAAAATTATTGATTAGTTTGCGTATTGTAACAAGTTTCCCTATAGGCCTCTCGATGCGGGCTTAACGTCAATTCCTCTTAAGTTGGACTTGTCTTATATTCCAAATGGTACAAAATACCACTTTTGAACTTACCACAACTTAATGGCGTGCGCCTAAATCAAGCAGACAATACCAACTTCCTAGGCGTAGTTTTGGCCAAAAAGCTCAAATGAAGCGCATAATGTATTATAAGCGTGTAAAAAAGCCATTGGTCAAAAATGGGGACTCATTCGCAATGTAAACAGATAGGCTTATAACGCGATTTTACGACCCATACCGCTGTATGAGCGGCCAGCCTTCAGCAAAACTTTTGTTTGTTGAGTAAAATCCACAGATCTAGTATGATCAGTATAAGTGAGAACAATACCTAGCAAAGCTCTCCAGATCATTCTTGACGTCCGTACCATTGGATCTAGCTGATTATCAAGCAGCGACGGCGTCAGCCCTGCGTTTAAGAGAGTTGTCCGATGGGAACAATAAAACAATAAGACACTCTAGCATACTAAACAAATACAGTTTTCTTCCTCCTGCGACCACAACAGTCGCGTAAAGCAACTTTATAGTAAATAATCCCAGTAGGGATGATTGGGAAGAGTCGGATAGATGCCTTGTTGTTGACGGCAGCATTTGCATATTTACCGACGGTTCCAAGTTGAACGGCAGAGTTGGAGGGGGAGCCTATTCGAGGAACTTACACCTCCAACCCTTCCTCATATTTTCCGTTCTCTATAGTGTCTTTCAGATAAAAGTATCCGCCATCATCGAAACCACAGTTAGGATAAGGACACACAATATCGGCAACGAAATCTTTATTTTTAGCGACAGCCAGGCTGCTCTCAAATCTCTTGGCACTTACTCGTTCAGTACTGAACTAACTCTTAATTGTTGACGATATATTCAAGGGATATCCCAAAAGAACCGTGTACACCTCACATAGGTCCCGAGGCATTGGAACATCCAGCGAAACTGTATTGCAGACAAACTAGCTAGGCAGGGTACAACCAGACAATTTTTCCTGACCTAGAACGCCTAGGTATGCCTCTTGCCCCATGCAAGCTAATACTAAAGGATCACAATCAAACCAACAAAAGATGGATACAAACACCGTAGCATTGGAGGAAACCTGGCAGAAATGGGATCCGAAAAGATACCATCACGTTTTCACTCAAAGTAGGTATACAATTTCCTCACTTCTAAGAGTACATTGCGCATCGTCCTTGTTGCAGGAGTTGTAAGGAGGATGAAGAGGAGAACAAAACAGTGGTTCACCTCATCTGCAATCGCCCTGCGCTAAGTGGCACTGGCGCAAGGCAGCGCTTCCTGGCAGCTCTCTTCTGGCTTGCACCGATTAATATTGAAGTTTTATCGGTATCTGTTTCATGAAAAACTGATAAGAAAAACCAAAACTTTTTTATAACAAATTGTTAACCCCTTGATAGTAATTCGATAGCTTTTTGATAACCTATCGATAACTTTGCGATAACAAATCAATAAGTTTTTTAAAATTCGATTAAAATTGCAATAAATTCAATAATTTTTCGAAACAAATTTATGACCAGTTAATAGAAAATCGATAACTTTTCGATAACAAAGAGATAACTGTTCGAGCACAAAACGATAATACCCGGGTAACAATTGGGTGATACTCGAATAGCAAACCGATAAATTTTCGATAACGAATCGATAACTTTTCAATAAAAAATCAATAATTGTTCGATAGCAAAACGATAACTTTTGAATATAAAATCGAAATTCTTTCTCCTTGCTCTTATTTGCTCTTGAATTCGCTCATGTTAACTTACCATCAAAATTTGGTAGGGAGAATGTTGTGAAAGCAAAAAAAATACGAATTCCAAATTCTTGCAAAGAGGCGTGGCACAACCCACATGTGAACGAAGTTCGTGTGTATTGTTTTTCTAAAGTAGTTCTTGCACTTTTTAAATATCTTAAAGCTTTACTCTAACTGCGGCTTGATATAAATTTTCATTTCACGCACTTGAAGTGCTTCCCTTAGCATTAATGAATCGGCAGCACGCCTGTCAAAAAATTATGACAATTTCGACAGCTGTAATGTCATTTGCAGACACTCAAAACAAAAACACGCATCTAAAATAAGAACAGTTATGAGTTGCGCTTGAAATGAATTGCAAAAAAGTACGCCTGTACAATGGCATGAAAAGGAAATTACACAAGCGTGTAGAAAAGTAACCAAAAAACACACACATACACAACCAATACAAACAAATAATCATATATACTTGACAATAATAGCTGATATTTGTAAATGTTGATATATTCATTTCAAAAATTTCATTTTCGATTGTCATCAACTGCCAAACAGGACACGAAAAGCAAAGTAGAATGAAGCAGGAGAGTATGAGTGGGCGGAAATAAGAATAAATTGTAGATATGGGTATGACAAGTGACAGGAGCATTGCAGAACAGCAGGATGTACCTATATTTGGGAAGTGAAGTGAGTCTGGACGTGTGTGTATGTGTATGGGTGTGTGAAATACATGTTAGTGAAAAAAGCAATAAACTTTATGGTTGATATGTATTTTGTGTGTTACAAATTAGAAAACTCATATTCTCAATTGAAATGTTTACAAATATTACTACAATTTTGTTTTTATTGTAACACTACAACATAGTTATTTGTGTGCCTGTTTGAGTTTTTGTTTAGCATCACATATGTATGTACAGTAGAAACTCGATTCTTGCACGTAATGGAAACCACGTAATGGAAACCGGGCTCTGTGAAAGTTTTGAGGTTGTCGCAAGTACCAAGCTTTTTTTTTCGTATGAAATAAACAACAATTTTATGAAAGAATTTGATTGGAAAATAAGTTTATTATTTTTAATATGTATTATAATTCAAAACGCTTACGTTTAATTCGTTCATATACTTAAATATAGAAAGTCTCACATACTTTATGTGAAGCTAAAAAAAATTAAAATTTTTGTTTGCTATATTTGCTCGTTTTTTCAATATTACGCTGCTTCTAAGTCTGTGGAGCGCCATAATATCGTCTAAAGAGGCGTTATTTTGATCAGCACATTCTAAGCAAATATTGTATGCTGATATAATCCCTTCCGGTGTAACTTTCTTCGTATTTACTACCACGTTGTTTGTTACTTCACCATCGGTAAAATCACAATCGCTTTCTTCTTTGGGATGGCATGGAGCATTATCAAGAAGCAATAGAGCCTTTTCGGGAAGATCTTCGGCACGAACGAACTCTTTTACCTGCAATTTTAGGAAATTTTAAATCAATAAACGGAATTTTTTACAACCAAAGATGGCCACATGTACCTCTGGAACAAATGTTTTGTGAAACCATTCTTCATACAAAGGCAAGGTCATCCAAGTACTTTTATTTCCTTTCTAGACAACTGGAATATTCGTAAAATTTTTAAGTGAACGTGTGTTCAACGATTTCCCAATAACCATTAATTTTCCTCTGTGATTTCCAGATGCATTCGTGCAAGCAAGAAAAGTTATTCTTTCTTAACTGATTTTATATTCTGGAGCGAAAGTTCCTTTTGCGCGCACAAGAGTTCTATCAGGAAAAAGCTTCCAAAAGAGACCAGATTCATCGGCACTGTATATCTGCTCTTGCTAAAACCTAAATCAGCCATTTTTTTGTTCAGTTTTTACAAAAATGGATTATTGTTAACTTATGGACGTGAAAACTTTTGTATAAGGCGTTGACAGAAAATCCTTCACTTATCTTCCAAAAAATGTCAGTTTTTTGTTTTATTGTAAGCAACGTAGATTTTTTCCCTGCCATTATGAGACCGCACTTAGTTAAAACTTTTTCAAATGTCCCAAAATACACGTGCGTAAGAAAACTAGCCAATCACAGCAATTTATTAGCGAAATAAATCGTGACTTCCCCGAATTTTATTGAGTCTAAGGAACTTTTACCAAAAGCAACAAGGCAATGTTCCAAGTATAGAGTTCAAATTTTTTGGATGTCGCAAGTACTGAGTATGTAATGGAAAAATGTTCTATGTTGCAAGAATCGAGTTACTACTGTATGTATATGTGTATTATCTTACTTGATTCTATTCAATTCATTTATTAGAAATGTTCTTTTCATTCACATTTTCACATAATTGTAAGAAGGTAGTAAGATTATGATACCATTTTCATAACGGCAACACATTCGAAATTCACATAAAGTCCTTTGTAGCGACTAATTGAATTGAGTTTCATTTTTACTTCGACCCTAATTTATCTTAAAATAAATAACATTTTCTTTTCCAGTTGATGATTTCAGTTTATTACTAGCTGTGTTTTTTTTTACATCTATAGACGTTTACGCTTAAACTTTATATTGACTGCTAAGCGTCAAACCTTAAATACACCTCTGAAATTGCGGCGCATAAAATTAGTACTACTAAATTTTAATACGCATTATACTCAGATGTAACTGAAATATGTGTCTATGTTTCACCTCTGCACTAATTCTATGTATCACCTCTTAAAATGGCGCGTGTCCACAATTCATCGCAACTGATTCAGCTATAGGTTATAAACAAACATACAACAGAGGTTTGTGTCTCTGCTTTTTGGTACACCCTGTGCTGTAGCTAATTATTTAACCACTGCCGCTAGATGGGTCTCCTCATCATTATCTAAGCGAGGATAAGCGTTTTTTTAAGCGCAAACGTAAACGTATACGCGTGGAAAAAAACACGGCAACTATTTAGTTCGCTGTATTTATATAACATGCTTTTTTTATTAGTCACGGAGTGTGAACAATTAAACTGAAAATGAATTCATGCTTTAAAAATTTTAGCTTTTATTACTTAATTAAAGTTTTCGAGTATTTAAATTTCATTGTATAAAGATTATTGATAGATTTTAGTAATTTAAGGGCCTCATTCTCTAACTCGATTCGAACAGAAAGAAATGCGATTCGAAAGTTTCAAATCTCATACAATTTTTTCAAATCGGAAGAAATTTCTCACATAAAGGTTTGAATGCGTGTAACGTGAAGTTATCATAATAAAGCCTCTACTGTACCACTTGCCAAATTACGCCTAAAAGTACAATACCATAAAGTGGCACAACGAATATATGCGAGCTTTCCAATAGCAAGAGAGCTTAAATTATACGCCTGCAGTGTGGTGATCCCTGAACGACCCTCCAGATGATTACAAAATGGTTCTGGAAGGACCCCGAAATCGTTACGAAATGACGCGAACATGACCCCACAGTGATCCCCATTTGGCGCCCGAAATATTCTCCAAAATCATCCCGAAATTGCACCCAAAAACCAGTCCCCAAATGACTTCTGCAAGTCCCCCTTCAATAGTCCCCCATAATAATTCCAAAATGACACCCAAATTGATCACTTCGAAACAATCCCCAAAATAATCCTAAAATGACACCTAAATAACCCCGAAATAATCCCCAAATGTCCCCTGGAGGACCCCCAAGTAGTCCCCAAAATCATCCCAAAATTACTGGAAAGTATTCTACCACGGCTCGGATCAGTCTGCAAGATGCTGAAGGCTGGCACAGCACCGCAGTGTTGCTTTTTCGAAGGGTGGTAATGTACAACTCACTTCACGTTTCACTGTAAAAGTATTGCTTTTTCCTAAAATTATTCGAAAATATTACGGATGTAAACATTTTACCAACCGGAAAGTCGATTTACCGCTTTATCGGATGTGGACATCACAGCCGCAATACAACAACGACACCAATCATCTATCCAACTATCGTAACCACCCTCTACAGATCGATAGAACACTAATCCACTGCAAACCCAGTCACCGTACACGGATTCCACTGGTCACACTAATGTGTCGGTCAACCGATACACCGTTCACTCGTTCACCCGTATTCCGCCGCCTGTCCACCGATTATCGAACCTACGCTAGTCACCCCTTCTAACAATTACCGGTTGGTTACAGTTCCCTTTCCACCGTGGTTTTTGTGTGTGTACGTCTGAACCAAGTACTACCAATAAAACAAGAATTTATTTATCGGTTCTGGATTGGCTGAGTACAATCCCAGCGTTCGACGAAACTTGCCTTGAAAGTACTACTTGGGTCGTAGTACTCATATTGCATTGGCTATCTATGCCTTGGTTACTATACTGCTGAGTTATTGTGCATATTGTGGCGAATATTAGCATCACTATGCTGTTAGTAAATAATCACAACAACAAAAACAGCAAGCAGCCACACTTATGTACGTACAATGCAATGAAGAATATTCCATACACATAACCAGCAGTTTGAAGCATAGAGATTATTTCACATATATATATGTAGGCGGCAGCAAAGAGCAGAAGGTGTTACTCACACATACATACGCATATGGCTAGAAGAAAGCAAAAACTACAGATATACATGTATACCAAGCATGAGACACAACTGTTCTAGAAGACATGTGCGTGAAACGTCTAGACCTAAGGAGAAATGGACGAACGTGATAGCCGAGAGTGTAAAAGCAGCACAAGCTAAAGAACCAGTAATCAGTTTGATTTAAACACGCTATTAGTGGTGTATAATTGTAATTGTGAAGTACTATTCCCAAAGTAGTCTAAGGCCATTTTTCAATACTGAATATTGGAGTTATTTATTCGACAGTTCAGCGATTTGCACGTTAGCAGAAGGTGTATAATTATCAGGAATTTCCGAGAATTCGTTACAATATGTATGTAGGTCACAAAGTTTGTAATTCATTTGCTTTGTGAGGTCACTACATCAGCAATAAACGCGGTTTTCTAATTTGCGGGGATCCATTGCATGCCACGGCGCTCATCCCATAATTTGCCACTCTAAGCAAATTAACTAAATTTCTTTGCTGGGTTGAAGCTGTTTTAATTCATTATAATTGTTTGGTCCAAATCAAATACAGTAAGCAACTATCACTTATGCAGTGTAATACATCAACTGAACAAGTCAAGTTTCGCTTTAATCAAACACGCAATAAAAGCAATTGACTTTTCCAAATACCACAAAATTTATTTATATTATTCTCCATTATTAAAGAAAGTTGTAACCCCCCCGCCCCCCTCCCCTACAAATGTCTATGAATGGAAAATTAATGGCACACACTTGAAGGCAAAACACTAATATTTTCTTACCTCAAAAACTAGTTGACTGATTACGGTCATCCCTTATTTGATATGCTTGAAGCCACAAAGTGAAAAAAATTACAAAACTAAACAAAAGTCCAATGCATACAAAATCGCAAAATAAGAACAACAAAAGCAAAAAGCAAACAATATAAATTATTCAAATGAATGGCACATACTCATAGATACAATAACTCTACACACCGCAACCATCACACATTTACTTTCGCTTTGAAAAGTTGGGCACGCATGCTCGGGCAAAATATGAAAAACTTTGTCCATCCAAACGTTCCAAGTATTTAAAAAATTACCCCTCTTGTAGGTACCTACATATTGAGTGTTCGAATGGCAGGCACATCAGACACAGGTAGGGTTGCCAGATTGGAACGACAGCAGACCCGGAGATTTTTTCTTGTTAAGGGGCCCCATTTCTACTACTGATCCACTAGTAAAATGAATATATGTATGTACATTTATTATTTTTATTTTTATTTGTTACATAGTTATTTCATATTGAGGTCATAAATTTGTACCATATAGCGTATTCGTGTTTTTATAAAACAGTGTAATAAAATAAATAAACAAAAGAGAAACATAAACTAATAGTATGCTAGGAATGTAGAACATCGATGTGCATATTGGAATTTGTACTGTAAATAGAGCCTTTGTGAATTAAGGTAACGATATATAAATATATTATCAAATGAATTCATTTAATTAACTTACATTTTTTTTAAATCCATATCATTTTTTTGAAAATGAGTACTTTTCGTTATTAGATACTTTTTGCAGCAATTTGCGTTGTTGAGGCTCGTATAAAAATTTTTCGAATTCATCACATGAAATTTCATAATTTAACTTCGTAAATAATTCTGCTTTTACAAGTTCGACTCTCAACCTATTTCTCGAATCGGTCCATATGTTTGCCATTAAAGCAAATACCCTTTCGCAAAATGCGTTGCTTAATGGTATAGAGAGGATTTTGCCAATTAGTTTCGGCAGTTCTTTGAGTTCCGGAGATGATGCAAATATTTTTACCCATTTCATATCTAATGGGATATCAAGACCTTAAACTGATGAACAAATTTTTGAGAGCATCTGTAATTCGTCATACAAGTTGTCTTGGTTTATATCAAGTTTTACTGCGCATGCCGCTTTTAAAAAGTCATCATATGAACGCAATTCATTTTTTAAATTAATTACAGCGAAATGTTGAAATGGGCTGCTCTCAAAGTTATACCATTTCTCTAGGTACGAAATAGCTTTGGAATATACCTTAGTAACTTCAACTTCAAACGCGTGTCTTTTTTCGGGGTCAAGATGAGGCAAACTAGCATTGACTTTATAACCGAAGTATTTGTCTCGTAGCCTACTCTTAAGGTTATCCCGCAGTGAAGACATTATTAAATGAACATCTGAACTCAATACCGTCTTTGACTCGAGTGGTTTAATGGCTCTTTCAAAAATTTGCATAAAGTGATGTGCAAAATATAAGTAGCATTCAGGCAAGGTAGCAGTCTCAGTTAATAGATTTAAATTAGCATCGATTTGGTCCTCTACAAAACTCCAAATTATCTTATTTGTGTCATCTTGTCCCTGCTGGCGGAAGTATGTTTTTATAGCGGGCCAACAATTAATTATTCTTTCAACTGCAGGGAAAAGTGATAACCACCTCGTGACGACATGGCGCAATACAGTTTCGTACTTCATTTCTAAGAACTCAAAACATTCTTTTAATTTCTCTACTTTTTTTGAACTATTCGAAAACTCCGCGAATATTTTTAGAACCAAATTTTCAACATCGAAAGATAAAAGCTTGCATGCATTTCTGGCAGCATTATGAATTACGTGAGCATTGCAGTTACTTTTAACGATATTGGAATTTAGCGTTGTAAGTTTTTGATAAACTGATTTGTGTTGACCGTAATTTACTGCAGCATTATCTGCTGAATAAGAACTAACATTCCCAATATCAAGGTCATATTTCGCTAGACAATTGAGGATCTGTTTCGTTATTGCTTCAGAAGACTCATTAGGGTCTTCATAAAAATCAATCAATTTTTCTCTAATGCCCTTCTTTGTATTAAAATATTTTATAGCAATCGGAAATAATTTGCGATTACCTTTATTTGAGGCATCAATGGCAATTGAAAAAAATACTTTAGAGTCTTTTTGTACTGAAATTTCATTAAGAACCAATTCAAGTGATTGAGGAGCTAATATATTTTCAACCAACGCTTCCGCCTTGGTTTTTCCACATTTCACTTTTTTTGCAATGCTGCTTTCCGAAAATAATTTGCAGTTCAATTTAACTCCGCAGTCAATACTAATGTAACTGTGGTGATGACATAATCCATGATAAACTTGTGCTAATTCAGCTATGGCTACATTCAATTCATCGGGAGAATCTACAAAATTAAGATGTTTTTATTCGTCATCAATTAAAAAACGAATTATATTACCTTTTCTTATTAAAAAAGCTGACATAATTTCACTTATTGCAACGTCCTTTGCTGTTTTGCGGTGCGAATCACTATTCAAATGGGTTTTTACTCCCTTTTCCCGTCGTGTTTCACTGTAAATCTGGTTTTACATATTGCACATTCTGCAGTAGATGTGTCCACTTTTCTAATCCAAGTGCCGAACTTATCGTCAGCCAGCCAAGAATCTTTGAAACAACAATACGATTTCTTTTTTCGTGGCGTTGACATTTTTGGATAAATTAAATCAATTTATAAACACGCGCAAATTATTGCAAATTTTTGTAAAACAGCTGTTTTGCTTAGGGAATGGTGTTGCCTATCGAATCGATAATAGCTTCGATAACGATAGGGTGGTAATGTACCGAAACTAGATACGTCTTTAATAGCTTCGATAAATATAGGGTTGTGCAAATCTACCAAAAGTAGATACGTCTTTAATTTACAAACCTTCTATCATGAATACTCTTGGCCTATAAAAATTAATAATACAAAAATTAGAAAAAATTCCCTGAGATTCCCGGAGAAATTGATGGTTAACCCGGAGCCCGGAGATTTCGCTCGAAACCCGGAGAATCCGGGTCGAACCCGTACATCTGGCAAGCCTAGACACAGGCCATAATGGCTAAGCTTGTTGGTTTCATTAGATGCATGAGTGTGTATGTGATACTCATACTCATAGAAGGTAAAGTGCTGTCATTATATGTTCTCATAATTTCATTCTATACCATTAATTGGTTGAGGGACATATTTAATAAATGCCTGAGCCACAAACAATCACTCAATGCAAGTACTCAAGCTAACGAACGTTTACAGTAAAGCCCGCTTAAGAGCGACCCCTAGTAAGTACCTAACACGTTTTCGGCCCAACAGTGCTCAACGCGCTCCTTCCTCCTCTATATTTGTATAGTGAAAAATATATGAAGAAAAATATTTTGTTGCTTTAAAGTAACTTTTGAGTCGATACTTGCGACCAAAACTATACTTTTTCTGTCCTCTTGTGCGTTTTCATGCTCTTTCTGATCTTCATCAGGGAATATTATTTATTAGTACAAATATCAGCCAGGAAACTCCTTTTGAGTTACCGACTATTTTCATATCCACCAAGCTTACGTTGAACTGATAGGTCAATAAAGGCCTCACATAGACTGAATGTGTTTGACCAACAAACGAAAAAACCCCAATTATGTAGGTACCGGTACCAGGAAATATGTTATAAAATAATTCTAGAAGTTGTTTAATACTAAGCTTAGTTGGTGTCTCGAGATCTGCCAAGTCTGCCAACACTGGTAGCTGGAGCCTTGAACTAGTGAGCGCAGGACACGAATGTGCTCAACCCATTCTTCCTACTATCCGCACTTCTTACATCTGCTGTTGCTGACGAGACTAAATTTATAAGCATGTGACGCCAGTATGCATATCTTCTTAGCGCGACTATCATTACCCTTAATTCTTCTATCATTAGAGATATGAACTTTGAAAGTATGGAATAAATGAGCTTATAACCTGAAGGGCACGCTTGCGTGAATAGTACAATACCCTTTTTTCGAATTAAAAAAACACATTTTGTTTTTAAGTTAAATTAATTGATATGACAGGGGTGAAGGAATTGATAAAAATTTCTACTGTTCGTTTGCATTCCAGGACACTACTTAATAAATTGCTGCAAGAGATTATTGCCTTAATGTCCGCCTGACTATCAACATAGATACTAACGCGACTGCAGCTTAAGCATGCTTCCCCCACAGTTGCTGCCGCTTTCTTCACGGCTAGAATTTCCGCCTGAAAGGCACTACAGTAAACTTGCAGTATTCGCCAAATTTCAGAAAAAGTTTCTGGGATTTAGGGATTATACATAGAACACATAAATATCGGCAAAGCTGTACTTCTCCGGCCATTATGTGTATGCACGCGCTTTCGCAACGGATTACCGTCATTCTTGAATATCTCTTCGAAGAATGTGTAGGAGCACTTGCCATAGCTGTTTTTTAATGCTAATGATAGCTGGTTATAGTTTGTATCAGGAATGTTCCCCCCTGGATGCTTTTTTAGCGAAAAAGGACAATCACTCCCTACATAATCTCCGGTCAGTGATTACCAAGTCCCCTTTTTTGTTCTTAAAAGAGTTCGTCACACGCTTGTAGCACTCATTCACTCTCCAAATATATTAAGGACGATAGCGTTTCTTCCTCTTGTAGCGATAACGAGACTCCCTAAAGGTTTTGGGGATTTTTATCTCGTTTGAGTTGATTCTCGTTTGCCTGGTAGTGATTCGGTATGGTAAGGTACTAGCCCGAGCAACGCGGAAATGATTTGATATGATCACGTTGAATGTGCTATATCATCCAACCAATCCTTCCGTGAGTGAGGAATTTGGGGTCGCCAGAGCTTCACCTGTGAAATAAAAAGTCTTCTCCACGAGTTAGTGTGGTGGACAATTGGGTTGAAGAAAATAAAAATTGCGCTAGGCAGCCCCTTGAAAGGATTGCGCTACAAAATACCCTTGATTACGCTCTAAGAGAATAGAAAATTTTTGGAGGTCTGCCGCTATACAAACATTTGCAAGCAAGACTTCCATGTCAAAAGAACGTTTTTTGTAGCGCAGGATCTTGGATGTGAAGAAATGTTATCCGAGTCGGTATTATGTACTTTTTACGATGTTCTATATTTTTTATGTTTTGACCTTTCAGCGACGTGAAGTCTCTTTATCCCATACCGAGTCTTCGCTTCGCGTCGCAGGGAGCAACGGTCTTCTCCTTTACCTCCGCCCCTCACATCTCTTGTATGGCGTTTATAACAGCCTTTGACTTCACAAGGACATCAACAAGTCGGGCAAAGGGCACCATCCGCCTATATGCCCTCCAAACTTAGGCCTTAAAACGCTTCCAATTGTCCACTTCACAAAAAGATTTCGTTAAAAGTTCTTTAATGACATTCATTAGAATGTGGCTTTATGTGGTGGGTCCATGGTCCAACGCACAAGCCGTCCAGGATTCAATCTCAGGCATTTACAACCAGTCAGTTGATCCAAGATAAAAGCAGCACCGCCTCAAGGTGATCAGACGATACGGATGAAATGCAAAACATGATGCAATGCTCTACACGGTAACTAAATCAGCTTTTACTATACAACAAATTGTACAAAGATAATTTTATTTGGAGCAGGATACCATTTGCGTCTTAAACCTCGTCCATGACTATATTCTTCTGCTCTTTTTCCTCAAGTGGATGGGTTTACTATCCTATTTAAGTACAGTGTCAGTTTCCCATTTTTGAATCAAGGCATGAAAATTAAGATGATGCACTCAAAGGGGCTACACTGTAAAAGTCATAAGAGCAAAAAAGAGGAAGTGTTTCGCCTACAAAAAGTGAACGCATAATGACGTTCGTTGATTGTCCAAAGAGTTTCATTGTTGGTCTTTCTATTGTTGCAAGTGGATGTTGTTGGGACTCGCATTTGGGCTGATAGCACCTAGACATCGAGTGTATTCCTCTATAGCTTGTAGTTTCATAAATGTCAGTAACATGACTGGGTCTGGTCTGCTTGCAAACTGATAACTTTAGTGGGAAAATGAACATCCTTTTCAAAATGCCAGGAAGCAAGCTCACACACACACGCGTGTTGTGCTGTAGCTCACGCATACCCAGACAAGTATTGCAAAATAGTTTGTAGAAAGTGCTCATATATGCAGCGGCATGATAAATAATTTATGCTTTGTATGCTTTTTGCCTTTCATGTCATTTTCGTATGCACGAGTAAAGTATTTTAAAACGACAAAAAGTTATGAAGGAGAAAAAATTTAATTAAAAATAGTTAAATAATTTTTTGTTGTGGTTTTAAAATTTACTCGAAAATGTAAAATTTCTGCATTTCATTTAATGTATTACATTGTTTATATGTTTGGAAGGAAATTATTCTTTGTTTTTACTGTATATTTAATGAGCTTTATAAACAAGTTTTTTCATGAAAATGAAATGGTATATTAATTTAGTGACGAATCTCAAAATTGTAAGTCCTTAAAGGAAAAGAGATAGCCTCACCAATATGCATACCGAAATGATCAGGATGAAGTGCTGAGTTGATTTAGCCATGTCCGTCTGTCTGTTTATATGCAAACTAGTCCTTCAATTTTTGAGATATTTTGGTAAAATTTGGTGAGCGTCTATATTTAGGTGTCCGATTAGACATTTGTCGGCACCGGCCGGATCGGCCCACTATATCATATATCGCCCATACAACCGGTTTTTCAGAAAAGAGTATTTTTGTCATATCGTTCTCATTTTATCAGATCGAAACCTCAAACTTCACCTATGCTTTCGTATATTGTACATAGTGTTGTCTGAAAAAAATTTAGTATTGTAACGACTTTAGTGCAATTCCGCTTATTTGCAACCTTCTACTAACGTTCGTATCGCTAAACTGTTGAATAAATAACTGCAATATTCAATAATGCAAGATGATCTTTATTAGACTACTTCGCAAATACTTCATAATAACACTTATACTTCGCAACTGATAGCGTGCTTAAATCAAACTGATTGCTGCTTACTCAGCTCTCGCTCCTTTTATACTCTCTGCTGTCTCGTTCGCATACTTCTAGGCGTTTCTTCTTCTAGAATTTACTACTTGGTTACCAGCTACCTTACCGAACACTACGGACTCAATCAGTCTATGTGAGGTTCTCATGGACCGGCCAGTTCAACCTACCAGCTATAAACTACAGATGCACGTTTATAGCCTCTCGCATAGCCTTATGCGCGTGTATATGTGAGTATAACTTCGCTGATGATTGCATACTTTTGATTTGTTTATGTACATACAAGTGACT
This sequence comes from Eurosta solidaginis, assembly GCF_040869045.1. NCBI lineage: Eukaryota > Metazoa > Arthropoda > Insecta > Diptera > Tephritidae > Eurosta > Eurosta solidaginis. The sequence continues at coordinate 39,642,251 of NC_090323.1, forward strand.
GCTTAGTATTGGCTTAGAGATGATGATTCGTCACAGTATATATCTCATACAACCGATTGTTCAGATAAGAAACTTCGTAATTACTGCCCCATTTTAACAGCTAGAAGCTTTAAATTTCACCAAATGCTTATGTATATAGCATATATTGTTGTCTGAAACAATCATAGAGATCGGTCGTATATATGGTGTGTATCCCATACAACCGATTGGTCAGATAAGTAACTTTTCGTAATTTCTGCCCCATTTTAACAGCTAGAACTCTGAAATTTCACCATGTGCTTTCGTATACAGCAAATATTGTTATCTGATCTGTTCCGAAGAGATCGGTCGTATATATAGCATATGTCCCATACAACCGATTGTTCAGATAGAAACTTTTCATAGTACTCATCGGACCATTGCATGACAACCTGACAAATATGGTCTACTTACGAAAGTAAAAAAACAGCAAACCTGACAAATGGATCCAGTAAAGAAATGTTTAAAACTACTGCAACAATCACTTGGTCGTATCGTAAGACTTGTACGCTGAGGGAGGGAGATCCCTTTCAGATCCCATCTCCGTAAGCACTATGAAGAGATCCGATACAAAAGAATTATCCCGTTTGAGCAAAAAAAGCATAAAAAGGCCTGCAGGGACATCCACAAAGAGTCGGCAAATTAAAATGAAAATAAATGCCTAGTGAGACCTGATCTCAATGACAAAAACTCAAAACTGTAGGAAATGAAACTCCCCAGGGAGAGCGCGTTAATCTGGCACAGCTTCGATCTAAATACATAATAGGCTAAACTCTTACTTATCAAAAATCAACCCCGACATACGCAAGTCCCCATAAGGTACCAACCATTTTTTTCAATTGCAATGTGAAACCAACGTCTCTAGTACATATGTTCTTTGGCCAACTCTGTTGAAACTGGAAATTTCCATGCACTTCCGCTAAGGGATATGACAGTTTATTAGTGATCGCACCAATTGGATGTATCGAAACACATTTATCAGATCAACAAAGAGAAGAAGGAAAAGGCGCACCAAAATTGTGCTTGTCTTGGCCTTTTGTACGGGGACAGCACAGCAACCAACCAACCTAGGATAGATATCGAAATCAGGGGCAATACCTTAGTGTGATTATTTAAAAAACAGGTTTTTCTAAAACGCAAAACTTTCATTATTTTTACCTCCGATAACGAAGAGGTACACTATAAAATGTATAATGTGCGTTTTGCCAATCTCTTCTACTGCGAAGTAAAGAAGCAAGCGCTAAATACTAGGTTAGGTACCTTCTTAAAATCGCGATGTTTTGAAAGTTGCATCAAATATCTCTACCCTGGCAGTATGTATGTATGTCTCCACTTCGAGTCAAATCTTTATACTGTCATGTATACAGTAACTAAAGATATGTACTTTTAGTAAAAGATTTTGTACGAACCTCTCTCACGATGCCCAGTGCGCAACTGCGCCTAGGAGTATGCAATAGTTTACATGTTATGCAGTCTATTTGACTTTGTTTTAGTTTATTAGAGTAAAGTTTACAAGCAATTTGGCGTTGGATGAGAAAAAAACGCATGAAATTGATTAGTCACTTCTCTACTCAGCCCACTCATGTGTAATATATTGAAATAAGTTTTAGGCACTGAAAACTTTGAACAAAACTTAACACATCTGCTTCATTGCATTCTTGAACCCTATCAATTAATTCTGACAACCAATGTGTAACCCAAAGATGTAATGCCTTGTGCTGTACACAATACATAGCCAGTGTATCCTAATTCTGTATTCTTACTGCCTCATATCGCAATTTATAGTGCACTTTCTAACACTGCCAGCACAAATCAACTTCAAAATCTAGAGCTACATATGCATATATATGAATATATATTGTATCGCCAGAACTGTAAGCGAATATGTGGTTGAGTATCTAACTGTATATGCTTTATATAGCAAACGTCCATCAAGGGCGCGTCTAAGATCGTCCATCACGAACAATATGTTGGATAGCAAGTTTTGTGTGTGGGCATGATGGAACTACTACAAGTGGAAGCCGCTGCTTTAACGGTATTTATGCCGGCTATATGCGTGGTATGCTTGCCAACGCATCTATTGCATCTAAAACATGCACAACAGCAGCTGTTGTTATTTATTTGTATATATTTATTTACGGTGTTATTGGTCTGACACATTCTATCTTCCAGCTTCAAACTTCAAGTTGGAATAATTTAATGTGCGTAATCGGATTACAAGCTAACTGCATATTCTACTGACATTAACTGGCATAAAAAAGCACAAAAGGCAAACAAAACGGGTCGTCAAAAGGAATGTAGCGTGCTAGACTACTAAAATGAAGGAAACACAAAATGGCGGCAAAAATGGCGTGCAAAAGTCATTTTTCAAATAGTTGAATGGGCCATTAGTTACGGTCATATTGTGGTTGTTTGTGTTTGCTTGTCGTTAATAATTTAAATTTTTTTGCTCTATTGTCTGTTCGCGTACTTTTTATTGTTGAAGTTGAAAGCATTGCAGTTGGAGTCAGTGATGCCAAATTTGGAAAATTTTCCCATTCGTGACATTTTATTAACAAAAAATTAGCTAAATGGGTAATAGGGATTAGAGCTTACGATTTCTTCTCGAACACAAGAGAAATTTTCGAGACCCGAGAAATTGAGAACTCGACTTTTCGCGAGATTCTCGTGTCACGAAGTACTCGTAAATCTCGCGAGCTTCTCGACATAAATTTAATTGCTGTATGACAGTATTTTTAACGAGACATCGAGAACACGACTTCTCGCGAGATTCTCGAATCACTCGTAATACTCGCGAGCTTCTCGTCTTTCAATTCTCGCGAGATTCTCGAAATACTCGTAATACTCGCGAGCTTCTCGCCTTTCAATTCAGACGCTGCATTGGCAGTATTCTATACATTTCGGTATTTTTTGTTGTGGTTTTGTGGAAATGTTCGCTTGTGTTCCAGAAGAAATCGTAAGCTCTATATAAAACAGCCAATTAATCGATTAAATTGAATGTCGAGAAGCTCGCTCGCGAACACACTGCTTCGAAACCCCAAAACAAAAAACAAAAAAAGTACAAATTTAAGTGGCCCAGCGAGATGACCAGTACATTTTTCCGGAAGAATAAGTGGACTTTATTTGGAGCAAAGCACCAAAAAATATCAAAACCGGCTTAAAAAAAAGTTGAAAATCATTTAAATTTTTTTTTTTGCAAGCTTAAGTTTAAAATTGTTGGGGTAAATATTCATCGAAAATAATATTGTAACGAATTTACTTGCAAGTCCTCTTATTTGCCCTTTTGCTAGGTTCGTATCGCTAAACTGTTGAATAAGTAACTCCAATATTGAATAATGGAAAAATTGCCTTTATTAAAATACTTGACAATAACACTCAAACTGTGCAACGAATAGCTTAATAACCAAACTGATAGCTTAAATGAAACTGACTTTTAAAATAATACTGCTATTGCTCGCTAGATATCGTCTTAGTCGTAACTGCTTGACAACTGAAATCAAACTGAATTACAGCGCCTCTACATCTGTAGACTTTTATACTCTTTGGTTTCCTCGTTCGCATCTTCTAGACGCTTCCAGAATCTACTAGTCCAGTAGCTCTCAAACTTCTCAGCTGTAACTACAATTGCACAATTTTATAGTTTTTCTCATTGCATACTTATAGGAGTATCTCAGATATATGCATGTATTTGTGCATTGACTCTCTGCTGCTCGTACACGTACATGGTACATATATGTAGACGCAGTTATTGTTTCGTTTATGTAGATACATGATGATTGAATTATTGATGTGCATTCACGTCACTGCTTAGCATCGGCTTAGAGCTGGCAGCACTCCTTAGTTTTGCTAATATTCGTAACAATATGAAGGAAGAAAAAGGCAATTTTTTTAACAGTAAGGCCCGGTTTTCCAGTACAAGTTCAACTCAGTTTGTCAGTTAAACTACACCTAAACTTATTCTGCAGTTTTTCAGTATACTTTAACTGAAGTTAAAGCTGAGCTTAAGCGGCCGATCTAGCAGGGTTAAACTCTAGTTACCCTATCAGTTATTTGCGTTCGTTGGCAATGACGTCGAATATACCCAACAAGCATTTGGGCTACAGTACCATTAGAGCTCATGTTGACAACTAGCATACCTCTAAAATCTCAAGAGTTGTTACGAAACAGTGGCTCAACTTGAGAATCATAGTGTAGTCAGCAAAAGAGGGAATTTTTTATAAAGCGAAAAATGATATTACTTAAGTTGAAAAATGATAGTTCCCAACTTGTGGTTCTTTGACTGGACTCAAGTGTAAGATTGCAATACTACTTACTGTATTTTCACGAAAATAAATAAAATATATATAATTTATTTTTAATAAATTAAGCTTCATTACTGCTTTCATGAGGTGTTTATTTCTCACAATAAATAGCTGTTGGTTTTGGTGGTACCACCTTGAAAATCTTTTTTGCAACTTCACCTCAACACGATATCCATGTAGGATATCAACTGGAGAAACGTGTTGAATATTCATTTGAGAACTGTACATTTCTCAAAATCTATCAAAGGTTAGATAATAATTTGAAAATGCTAATGACGTTGGATATCAACTTGAGAACTATAAATTTTACAAAATTTCTCAAAGGTTGGATAGTGATTGGAGAATTAAGTTGAATATCAACTTGAGAACTATCTGGTTTAAGAATAACTAAATAATGATGTTGGAACTAGATATATATTTCGCTGGAGAAATATCTTTTAAATATTTTCTGGGTAAGCAAAATCCAGCTGTTGTCGTATCTGGTGGTTGGTTGATTGGTTGGAGTGCCTAGTCCCAATTGACTTCAATTGGCGCTCATGCGCCGTTTTCATACCACAACTCGTGAGTTAACCAATGAAAGGGTGTTATAAGAAGACTAATAAAACATTTTTAAGCACCTCAGGAAAATCCGTCCCCATATATTCATCCCTTGGAGTTTATAAATTTGAAAAGCTCTCCTGGCTTAACATCCTTGAGTTCTGGGAGGCTTTCGAAAAAGGGCTTTCCAAGAAACTTTATTCTGCTTCGACAGTGTGCTGGGCATTTTCCGTTTCCTCCGCCTCCGGACGCTTGGAGTTGCGACAGGAGGTATTGTGTTCCAGTCACATCCGTGCCGCATGTACCCCAATTGTCTTATGCCCCGTGAATACCGGGGCTACTCTGGATATATCCCTTCTGTTCGTCTTAAAGACAGCTATAGATCGTTTTTCATTATACAATCGCCACATGCTCTTGGAAACTCTACAGGACCGCAACCGATTCCACCTATTGTTGGCCTCGCTCAACCAGTACTGGGAGATGCGACCCTTGATGAGTCCGAGGGGTGCAAGGACCTCCTTACTCTGTATGTTTCGATGCCCCGGCACCCATATCAGGGTAACGATCTACAGGCTCGCCAGAATAAGGGCGCTCTCCCTACACTACCCAACCAGGTTTGATGATATCGTCTCTGACGCGAGGGCCCCAAGAGCCGCCTGGGTATCGGAGAAAATGGCTACTCTGTTACCGTTACCATTGATATCCATTAACGCTTTACGCGCCTCTTGGATAGCGAAATTCTCAGCTTGAAACACGCTTGGCGAGTCGGTAAACCGGATACATAAGGACGTGGGGGGCATAGTTGCAAATACTACCGCTCCCACTCCGCAAGTCATTTTAGATCCGTCCGTGAAAACCGAGATGTCGAATCTCTGAGTGTCGTATCTACAAATTATCTAAGTAATAAAAAACCAATGTTGCCGTACAAAAAAGCCTACCTTGGGGTAGGCGGCCTTAAACTGTGACTGAAAAACTGCTCAGTAGTTTAACTGGAGTTTAAATTTTACTAGAGTTTAAGTAAACTTTGTTTAAGCTAAGCTTACCAACTACTTAAAAACCGGCCTAAATGTGCCAAACAACAAGAATATTCCATCAACTTTCGTGGAGATTGGAAATATCGAGTTTTTGAAGTGGGAACAATTGACGTGGAAGGCCGGCAATAAGAAATGGATTTATTTTTAGAGTAAATAACAGAAACTATTAAAAATGGCACAAATCAATGAAACCTTTATGTAAGTTATATGAGGAGTTTTTAAGGTGAATAAAAAGACCCAGTAAAATGGGACAATTCAATGAAACCTTAATGAAAGTTATATGGGGAATGCCATTTTATAGAACTTTTTGTTTGTACTTCATTTTTCGGATATGTTTAGGCGTTTATCATTTAATCACACTTAAAATAAACTCATTTCTGGTTTTTCATATGAGGAAAACAATTTTTTTTTTTTGGTGGAAAAATCTAGGGATTTTCTAACACAAATAAGGGGAAAAATGGAAAAAATTATAAAATTTCGTGGAGTTTTTTCTTAATTCGATGGCATTACTGGTTAAAGTTAGTGTAAGTGTTTGTGTTTCATTCACGTTTGTTTTTTCTTTTTATTTCCCTTATTTAGCTTCTTAAAAAAAAGTCTGAATGTGCGGAAAATGTAACAAACTCACTTCGAGTTTCATAAACTTCCGAGTGTTAATTTTTTTCTTTTGAAATCTTTTTATTTTGCCACTTTATTTCTGCCCTAACGTCCAGCAAGTGTGCTTATTATGCCAATCAAATATTTTTAGCGCAATTCAATAGACACCACCTCTTTCAGAGCCACGAATGAAATGGGGGAAAAAAGAACAAAAAAAAGTAAGAGTGAGCATTAAAAGTAGTCTGAAACGAAAACGGTATACAATTAAAATGAGAAAAAAAATTTTATAAATACCTCATTAAAACTAAAAAGACGATGAAAGGGAGAGGAAAAATGTTTAAACGCAGTGGAAATTTTTTTCTTAGACTAGGTTGTACTGGCCAGTCCATAAGGACCTCACGTAGACTTAATGAGTCTATAGTGTTACCAGAAATTTGAACAACAACCAAACTGAAACAACCCTATCAGAAACCAGTACATATATTATAAAATAGCTTGGTTCTCTTGGCAAGCACTAGAAGCTCTATGCTATTTGCTGCTTTTAGATCTGATAGCTCTGCCACTACTTATAGATGGAGTCTTAACCTTGCAAGCGCAGAGGCACGAGCACAAAACGTGCTCGACCGTTTCCTCCTCCATCCAAAACTTCCTACATCTGCTTCAATAACTAAGCCTAGTTGGAAACCATGTGAAGCCAGAAGACAGTGTTCAGTCAGATACTCCTTCATGAAGCTACAGTCCCTTCTTTTCAATGATAATAGTCAATTTGTTAGGCTAAGGCTGTAAGAGCTGCACATGATCTTTGACACTTTACAGCCTCGCTACTACAACTCCCAAATCGGGCAAAATGGCGCCCAAATCCTCTATCCCTAACTCTTGGGGAAGTGTTTCTGTGCCTATAACAAAAACTATAAGTTTTCAAGAATTTAACAATATCTCGCAGTTAAATAAACGTCGTAGCTGAAGATCACACAGACTACTCAATACTGAAGTTGGGCTGGTCCTGAACGTAAGCTACCACTTGACAGGCGCGATATTCATTGCTCTGGAGCAGAGCGTTCACAGTTCTTTGTTGTAGTACATCTCCATACCGCTAAGACACTTCTGTATCACAGAACTTATGAGTTAATTTAAAGAGAGTAACAAGACATTTACGCCGATCAAGAGAAAATCAATTATATTGACCGGACCTTACCAAAGATAAGCCAGGACAAAAAATTTGTTAGGATAGGAAGTATTGGGCAAATGTTGAACCGTTGCATAAAAAGCCAGGCCATATATTCGTGATTCGCGCCAGTGGGGAGCACCAATGCAAAACGAGCCCTCCTCCAACTGTCTCTTTCAACTCAGTGGAAATGTCTCTTTTCTCTGTTTCCAAATACGGAAATTGATAGCAATACCTATATAATTTTAATTAGGCATCTAAGTCTCTAGGCACCGTCCAATGGTCCCTCGACATGATCCACAATTTCGAGGCATATATCAGGAGAGATATGATGAGAGCCTTATAGATAATATTTTAGTTAGGAAATTTCCTACTCGGCCGAAATTAGTATCTACTTGAATTATTCTCGGTTTGATTTGTAAGCTGATATTGTTCGCTCTTGGTACAAGAACGCGAGTAGCCGAAGTTCGTCAAAGCCTCGAATTCAAAGCTTTCAGCAGTCACGTGGTGACAATATTTATCACTGAATCCGTGATTTCTAGGTACTATGTCTACTGCTGAATGTCACAGCAAGCAGGCAGCGATGCATAGCCGCAGCACTTTCCTGCGACATATAGCAGTAGATAGCAGCACAAATCACGGATTTACTGATTCGTATGGTCGCAGCTTATTGTTTTGTTGTGAAGAGCTGCGACTGGGTCTGTGATTTGTCCTATTGGTAAGCGTGACTATGAACTCCAATTTAGCTCGTATCATTCTTATATCACTATACAGTCACAGTGACGTATAAAAATCACTGCGGCTGAGAGGACACCGTCACAGTTCACATTGTATCCAACAATTTGCGTGATCTGTCAACTCTATTATATACCCAGACGTAAGCAAATATTGAACAACTTGTTTTTGATTATAATTATTATTTGACAAAATGCTGTTTCCTTAAATTTCATGACCCCATTTTGCCTTTATAAACACATACCCACCCCTACGTATGTTTATTGGGTAGTGACCTAAATCTGAAGGGTTAGATTATCAAGCTTATGTCAACAAACCCTAACTAAAACACGCAAGAGCAATTTAAAAATCAATTCGCGCAAGCAAATTTTCAGAAACGCCTACTTTTGTTGGTAAAACCGGTTAACTAGTAATAATAAATAATTTCAGGAATTTTCGCTCTAATCCCGGTGTTCGTTTTATTTATTGTAAAATATACCAACAGTATATATTGAAAGGGAAAACTACATCGAAAAATCTGTAAACATGAATTTAATCAATTTTAGGCAGATGAAAAAAAAAAAACATGAGAATAAGTCAATGCACGAGTAAACAAAAGAAACACTTGCATGTATAACATGTCTAACAGAAATAAATATTTGAATTATTTTTCATAGCTGTCAAGCTATATGTTGCTTAAAATTGCCTACATTTGAGCGCACAACCTAGAAATTTGTGTAAACAACATGCGAACTTTTTATGATATTTGCTAAGTAAAATAGAGAATCAACATTTTGAACATTTTTACGGCGTGTACAAGCGGATATTTGATTTTATGAGGGTGATCATGATACAAAAAATTTAGGTAGTTTCTTTTAGTGTGACGTTAGCCACTTGACTTTTGCGGGGACAATGACAATTTCACCAAAAACAAGCTACCAGATTTAAAAATGTTAAGAAATTTTCTAATTATGATGGATTTCATATTAACGAATACGATTAAATTACTTTCATAGATATTTTAAATAAAAAAGAAAAAAACAATGAGTCCCATGCCTTGGAAATATTTTAATACGAAATATCAGTCTAGAGAAAAAGGTTTTTAATAAGTTTTTCGAGCTCCCGAAAATTGTTTTCGTAGAAGAAACATGGCTCGAAGTATGCAAAGCAAAGGAATATAGCCTTCTTAAGTGTTCGTACGTTTACTCAGAACATTTTGACAAAACATACACGTTTGTCAATTGCTTGCTCAAAGTAGGTCCTTATAAACCAACACCGCAATTTCTTTATAAATTGACAAGTCCACATTTTTTGTGGTTTTCTCTATTTTATAATTCAAGCGTTGCGCTTTGGGAGGGAATTGTCAAACCATTTTTAGGTAGAACTTTACCCTGTATCTCTGCAGGTTAGCCGCTAGTTATGAGAGTGTTTTTGCCCGTTGTATCAGGGGTCACCTTGGGGCAGCCTCGCCTATACACATTCTGTGCCCTTTTAGCATTGACATAGATGTGCAGACTTTGGAGGTACACTTTTTCTCAACATACCTCGAGAAATATCCACTGTAGAGGCATGATAATAGGGCCATTCTAGAACAATAGGAAATTTCGTGTATTTTTTTTCTGTCTAGGGGTCATGCTGCCATAAATATACGAGTCATTAACCAATGTATGAGTCATTATCCACTATTTTTCAATAAAATTGCATGTTGCACATAAATCGTGCTAAAAGCATATTATTATTGTCTCAGATGACCATTGCGTTTTCATCCTAAAGGAAATTTCCATCTCGAAAAACCACAATTTTGCTTTAAACAGTAACGGTATGACAACGGCAAAACAACATTCTGGCAAAACAACAAACATTATGTAACTTCAAAGATCACCAAATACGTCAAAAAATTTTGAGTGGAACTACCTTCTTTTTTGTATCATGAGGGTGATAAGGAAAATGAGCTTTATATGTATCAGAAGCCGCAAAGTATGCAAAGTTTTTTTTTTAAGCGGCAGTTGGAAAAATAGTAATCAGCCCAATTATAAACCAAAATTCCGTGCGAGTTTTTTCCCTTCTCCCATTCCTCGTATTATAAATAAAAATTCCTTGTGAGTTTTTTCACTTCTCCCTTTCCTCCTATTCTGAACAATGTTCGAAAAAGCGGAAACCGGTTATGGGAGAAAAGTAGGTATTATGAATGTGAGGGAGAGGGAGATTTCTCTGCCATTTCATAGGAGTTTTTTCACTAGTTAAATTAAAGGGAATGCATCAAAATATTTAAAGGAAATTAGTTCTTTTAAGAAAGAACACTTATTTGTACAAATTTGTGCTAAAATATGTATGTACATTCTACCACAATATTCTCACTGTTAATACAACAACAACTACAACCACAATATTCTTTATTTTAAGTCGAAAAGTATATCATAAGCAACGGAAGAGCTCTTCGTATATTTGATGCAGCCATCCAGAAATTGCGCAAGGATTTTTAAGAAGGCTTAAATAGAGTTTGGCATATGACGAAGGACGAATTCAACTCAACTTGGCCGCCAGAAAATTGCTTTGCTGGATGAAAGCAGGCAACTCCGGCAGATTTGTGTTATGCGGCCGTCTTCTTCTTATGTTCCGCTGTTGATGTTGCTGTGGCACCAATTTATTACTCATTTCAGTGAATACCACATGAAATGCAATAAATACTGTGCATTGTTTATATTTTATTTCTTAATTTGCAACAAATTTGCAACAGTAATTAAACTTTTCAATTTTTTAAACAAAATAAGAAATGTGCAACGAAATTTCAATTGACAAAACAGCTTACTTCGAAAATTCGAAATTCCTATTCCCCAATTATTGTTCTCCCTAGGAGAACAGAATTGGAGGAATTTTTCCGCGGGAATAAAAAAATCCGCGAGAACAAAATTCCGCGAGAATATTTAGAATTGGTCTGAATATATATTTGGAAGCATGCTGTTTTCAAGCTGAAGCATAGCTGCTATGGTATTACTCAAATATTTAAACATAACGGGATGGATATAGTGGAACGATATTCCCACCAAGGTTAATGTGTATGCGTACGCTGACGATATTCAGTTGTATTTGTCTAGTGAGTTTACTGATATATGTGACTTATGTTGTCGAGTAAATAGCGATTTGTCATCCATATTATGTTGGGCGAATGACAATGGCCTATGTCTCAATGCTTCAAAATCATACATGTTACCTATTGCTAAGAAAAACATATCCAGCCTTCAAATACCTGCAATAATTATTGGTAATTCTAACGTGAAGACCGTCAATAAAGTAAAGAATCTTGATATATTGATTAATTCCAGTCTTAACGGCAGAGACTATATTAACGCCGTTATGGGTAAGGTTTATGGCACTTTGCGTAATCTGAGGCAGTCCGCGCCCTACACTTCCCTTCAAATTAGGAGAAAGCTAGCCATACATCTTATTATGCCAATCATAACCTACTCAGAGTTGGTATACAACGCATTAGACTCGAGCTCTGCCCATAAAATGGAGGTTGCTTTCAACCACGTCACTCGGTATGTGTATGGCTTACACAAATTTGACCATGTATCTACATGGAGATCTCGTCTATTAGGTTGCAACCTAACTGAGTATCAAAAGGCAAGGAGTTGCATATTTTTATTCAGACTAATCTTAGCGAAGTCTCCCCCATACTTGTATGACAAACTTGCGTTAAATAGGTCCACCAGATCATGTACTCTGAATATACCCTGTTTTAATTATGTAGCATCGACTAGGCTGTTCTTCGTCAACACCATACGTCTCTGGAATTCAATTCCGTCTACTGTAAGAAACTTTTTAAATCAAAACAACTATAGACGTGTTCTTTATAGTTTTTTTTCTAATAACACATAAACCAACTATCAGCATAATGCAACCTATCCTCTACTGACTTCTTACCTTCCTTTTTCTATGCCTTTTATACTTAAGCTATTTATCCTGTTTCAAATTTTTTAAATTAATTATATGTATGTATACTTATAAATGAATATGATTCACTTGACTTGTAATAATTTTGTGTTGTACGATAAAAGATTCTGTTATCTTACTGTACTAATAACGAACTCTTAAATAAATGAAATTAAATGAAATGAAAGGGGCTATTACTTAAACATTCGTCAGACTTGTTATAGTGCTTCATATTGGGTGATTTACGAGCTATCTCAAAAAACGCAGCGGTGACGCTAATTATTGTCCAAGGAACTCGTCATACTAATCAGCCAACCAGATAGAAAGGTACCCGCTGAATCACCATTTCCTACGACTGGTGAGAATCAAATGAAATTTTAAAACAGACGTTCATTATACTCTGACCTCCGGGCGATTTTTTGATCTAAATTTATTTCCTTTCCTAGTGATCATGAACCAAAAACATCATTTATTGCATCACTGAGTCCATTTGGTAATAATATCTTTTGGCAGAAAGTCGGCGTTGGCTGAATATTAAGATTTTTTTACCAATGAGTCCAGCCGCTGCAAAACGCATTGAACTTCGTAGAGGACTGGCCACGAGAAATGAGTCTGAAAGTAGGCTCTGGAAGTTGTGATTAACCTACTCCCGATAGACTTGTATATTAAAATCAAGAAAATGGTTATGCAGTTGGATGTGATGCAGTCTTGTTCTGGGAAGTCATCAAATTTGGATTTGCCTTTTGGTCGCCATTTGCTCACGCTTACGTCAACTAGATTCTGCTACTCCGGCGCTCTCCCCAGACGACATTGTCTCCATTACAAGCCCAGGCAGACACGAATGGGACGATATCTCTAGACTCAGAGCAAATGGTCCTCTTCACGGATGATCACACACTTGGTTAGCAGACGATCTTTCAATCTTCTTCAGTATACGGCTGCAGATCCATCATTGTTAATGCCGATTTGAGAAACTCACCTTTTTGACAATTAACTCTGACATTCACTAACAATGCCGTACAGGGCAGGAACACTGCTATTTTCACAGCAGTGATTTGGGTCTCAGGCATTAATAGTGTATCTGCGAATTGTGGTGCCAACGTACTATCGTGTAAGGGTACTTCATAGAATTCTCCTCTCGTTGCGTACAAATACTAGTTCGAATGATTTTTCACCATGAAATCTCTTGCCAGAAGGATACTGGAGCTGACATTTGAGGTGCCCAAAAAACTTAACCCCATATAATTGTAAATTGACCTCATTACCCTCATCATTTGTCGCCTTACTGCCTAGGAAATGTTGGCCTTTGTGGAACGCCAAGGGAGATCAAGTCTCCCTTCATCTGTCCCTCCCAACCCAGTGGAGGTCTCTTCCTCTTTTTGGATCCATATATGAGTGCCGATTGGATTATCTTTCGGGTCACGATTGTTGCGTTAATTTCATATCTGCTGAAAGTTCATACAGCTCTTCATTAAATATCCTCAGACACTCGCCATCGGCATCACGGACACGACCTTGTTTTTTTTCGGAGAACTTTTCTCTTGAACACTCAAACGCTCATTTCAGGGTCTCGCATCACTGTACATAACTTCCAGCAAGAGCATGGTTTTTGATCACCGAGAGAGAGACTGCTCAGTCCGTTTGAATGGCGCTAAGTTCGTAATTCATGTTACGTAATCGGTTCTCCTTAGATCAATGAATAAAGGATATTAATGATTTGAATGATTTCTCTGAAAGCTGGAGGTACGAAAAGGAGATAGTAACTGTTGAGCATTTCTTTTGCCTGCTCAGCGGAGCTTGACTCTGGTGAAATCAAAAACACGCTGCACTATATTAGAGGGGCAAGTTGCACCAATTTTAAAATAGGGAAGAATCTAGATCATCTAGTGTTGTCGCAATGAGATAGTCGGTCTAAGTGTGCCCATAGCAACAATATGGCACTAGCCCGACCATCGCGGGAAAGAATTCATATGACCACATTGATGTGGTTAGTGTTACTGAAGTTGGCATCATGCCGATATCGGTTCAGGTCATCCAACTCCCTCTGTGAGGAGCTTAGATTGGCCAAAGCCTCACTAGGTGAAGTTTGCTTACTATTGGGTCTGAGAAGCTATATATTGTTTCGGCATATCCTAGTTACCGAAAACTCTTTACGGAAGAAGGGTGCTCTTCCCGATAGGCGAAAGTTATCAAAGCGGTCCGCGCAGACAGTCGGACTAGTGGCTGAAAGTGCTAATACAAAAGCGTACCGGGCAATACGCAGCCTTTAGACTTCAAGAACATTGTTCAGATCCTTCGGAGAGTATTTTTGTGGTTAAACAATATTAGCAATAATCAACTGTTCTAGCCTAGAATACATTTCCGAAATGCAGTTATAAAAGGGATGCTTAATCTCTCGGCATGCAGGCCAAGCGGCCAGTGTCCCGTGATTAGACAGTGATGCTAAAGATTTCTTTCCTTGACGTATTTAGTGGGTTATCTGTTCTCCTGCCATCGTAATTCGGCCAAGTTTCCTTGGTTATTTTACCGGTGTTCGAATAGTACCAGTTGGAGACTGCTAACTCCTTGAATCTGTATCTATGTATGTTTCTTTTGATTGATGTAAGTGGATGATGCATTTCGACCGAATCCGTTGTCTTCAGCAGGTCCCCTGTCCTTGCAAGTTCCTCTGACTTCTCGTTGCCCTCTATGTTTCTGTATCCAGGTACCTACATAAGAGTTATGTTTGCATCCTATAACTGTGGTGTGCCCAAATGATAGCCAGCCAAGAACTTCCCACATCCGCCATACTCTGCTAAACCTTCGGAAACGTCTCTGAGGTTGCATAAACAGCAACAATCATAGTTTTTTGTTATCCTTTTCGTCTGTACATTTTTCACTTGTTCACTTCAACGAATTTAAATTCAAATTCATTCCACGTGATTGAGTTTTTCAGTACATTTTTTTAATTAACTATCAAGTCCGATTTCATTCTGCGTTCTCAATGAGTTTCTTCTTCTTTCTTCTATTTTGTTTGAAACTTCCATTTTATTCTTAACACCAATCCAACTCTACTTTCAGTCACCGAATTCAATTTTTTCTTTTATTTCCATTTATTTCACGCCAAAATTTTCATTTCTTGACTTTTCAGCTCCACTGTAAATTTCAATAAATTGCTCGCGTTTAATATTGTACGTCGCCACTTAACTGTTTTTGTGGTTTCAACGTGGCTGTGACAGTAAATTTAATATTTCAACGAACTGTTGCCAAAACTACGCAGCACTTTCCAGAGCAACAAAAATAGCATTGCAGCCCATGATCTATGACTGTGTGGCGGCGGTGTATTCTTGAATTTAACTCAAGCAAGCCTATGAATTTGGCTGTTTCTAGAAGACTGACGCATAGTTTGGTTGTCAGTTCGGTTTGGAATGTCCATTGTTGTTTCGCTGCTTCGTTGCGGTTTGTGTGTTGTTTGTGGGTTTCCTGTTGATTGTGCGGCTCTTCCTGTCATTCACAATGCTTTTGTTGCTTGAGTAGCATTAAATATGCAGAAAATGCAAAAAAAATAATAAGGAATAAGGAATAATAAGGAATGCAACATAAACATAATTTCTTGCTAACGATAATACCCAGGTCGCGTTGCCAACTACATATAATGAGTAAGTCCCTGCAAAAAATGCGATTAGTCTAGGATGAATCCGGAATTAGTCGCAAAGGACTATGCGACCAATGCCAGTTTTGATTTCATTGTATGAGTTGAATTGTTCCCTTTTGTTTAAGCATGTCCTATGAAGCGACTAATTGTACCCATTTATACCTGAAAGGGATCGACAGGACCAATCCTTTTTGTACCCATGTGTGAACATATGAAGACTACTCCCTTTTCGATTCAATAAGGACTCAAATAGGGCCCAGCGAATTTTTCTTGGAAGAAGCACAATCGAAGAGTTTGCCAAGCCACCAAATATATTTGATGTAAGTTCGCCCGCTTTTCAAAAAGGAATAAAAAAAATTATCCGAAAATTCAACCCTAATTCCGGCGTAGTCGTTAAGTCCTAGTAATTTAGGTTCGGTATAGGGCTCCGAATTTTTCTTAAGTAATTCGATTCCATCACCTGTCATCTTTTTTATTTTACTCCCTTCGTCGCCGTTTTTTTTTTTTATTTCTTAAAATGAGCTACATAGATTTCAAACTGACTAATCCCAACTGTACCCGAAACTGACTAAAGGGGATCATTTATGCCTAAATGTAGACAAACTCGGAGACCAATCTCTTTAGGGATTACTCGCACGATTTTTTGCAGGGTTGTTGAGTTGCGGCTTGCTATCACCATCGCTGATGCGTTTTACCAATTATCGTTACTGTTTCTGACAATAATGATGTGTGACCACTAACGCGATTTTCGCTCGTCAAATATGTACTTGCGCACAACTGGCAGCAAATTTTTGGAGAATAAATTAATGTTTAATGAGTCATAAGAGAAATTGAATAATTTTTTATAACAAGTAATTGAAAAAAAATGAACAAAGTCGAATAAACCCGTCACATTCGCAGATACTTTTAAATTTGAGTATATGTAAGAGGTGGGTTTTTGCAAAGGCTGAGATACCACTCACTCAACTCAAATTCAAATAAAGGTTCACAAACCACCTCTCCGATAACAACATATGAGCTATGATCAATTCAACACACAATGCCAGAAGTTCTAGAGATTTCCGAGCCAAGAAAATATTGCTCAAACAACGGATAGAGGTGGCTTATGGTATGTGACGGACGAATGATATCGAACATTTCGTCTACTGTGGAGTGTAGACCTAGACTCAGCCGGATGTTGAGTTACTCTGCTTATATCACGGGTGGCGTAACTGGAGCTGATACATCATTACGTAATACAATGGCGCATTGGCGCCAGAAGCATCTTTGGCTACACTTCAACTGAATGGCGCAAAGACTGCTAAGAGTATATGAAGGAGCGACATCTATGTATTAACAGATAGATTCGGTTTTCGAAAGGAACTGCCAATAAGCTTAAGGTGTGAGAAAATATATTTATTTAGTTCAGGGTTGCCCCTGAGTGCTTCGTAGAGCAACGGAAAACTATGTATTATTCTTCGGGGTTAGAGCTTCCATACGATCATAGTAAATTGACTTACTACCCCGAGCGCAGCTGTAAACTAGAGCTGGATTTGCATTTCAATTGTCCCCTCAGTCCAAGATAGCAGCAAATACTTCGTGGAGATCGCATTCACTTCAAATTCAGTTTTCCTTTATCGATCCGAGTAGGCAGAATCTACTGACGATATTTCTGCGCACAAAAATTGGAATATCTTTTAAAACAAAATTTTACTCCATTGTACCCTAGACCAGTTCCTCTTAAAGTATGATATTTTCAGTACCAATTACACTTATTCCCACTTTGATGGAAGGACCAGTTAACGAAGCGAAGAAGAAATGGGCGAGCTTTGTTGAACAATCGAAACCGTATAAACGGTTAAGTTCCAGATGAAATAATTTTTTTTCGATTCGATTTAATTGATTAAATTGTTTATTATATGGGAATCGAATCCAAAAAATTTTATTCTTAAAACAATCGAAAACAACGCTACGGGAAACAACTTATTCGCAAAATTCTATGCTAAGACATTTTACGCTTTTTCCATGTACACACATACCACCACAAAAAGTGTCGCGTTTGTTATCGAAGCTCTGCTAGCGTCGTACATATCGGATCTAGTTCGAAATATTATCGTTTTCGTCTTCGGTGAGATCTGTAAATGAACAGATCCGACTATCAAAAGGTGTTTCGTAAGGGCTGGTTCAATGTTGAATGCCCAGAGATACCGTCATCATACTTTACAAAAGATCATTTGGCAAATAACTCAACCCAAAGGAGCCTGCAGTTGTGCCGTCTTAATGTGGATGTTGAGCGGAACTCCCAGGTGAAGGTGACGTGTTCCACAAAGATGTCGCAGGACCAACGGATGGTGTCGCTTATCATGAATCTTCTCATGTTGAGGAGGTTTCTGACCCGTTCATTTTCGGGGTCGCATCCACCTAGTCCGTCCTGTACGACGAAGTCAGATCTTAAAACACCAGCAGCACCGTAGGAATCCTCTGCTGTTCTTTTTGTTATCTAGTTCTCGGGACATCTCAGAGTTCAGATCAATCTGTTTTAGATGTTTTGCGGTGTAGCTGTCGAGTCGAGGACTGGTGAGTGCAAGGATTGAGTGCATGTGCTTTTCTGCGTGCCCGGGATATAAAGCGTCATTCACAAAAACGGATAAATTTGCAAGTTCTGAGAAAGTAGTTGGATATGGGGGTGTTCCTCCACACTCCGAGGACTTTCTCTATTAAATTCCCCTCCTATTGCTGCTCTACACAACATTACAGCGTCGAGATAATACGCCAGACATCCCCCGATTCTAGAACGTTGAATTCAAGATCAGTTGATTGGCCACTCTGAATTCAAACCTCCAATGAGGACCATGTTCAACGAAATTTGATCTTGCTGTTTATTAAGGCCGATACCTACCGCAATTTCAACCAGAAGTTTGCGAGCAGTTATATCTGATGCAAAAACTTGCTTCATTCTGCGCATCTTTTGAGCAGCGCTTTACGCTAATACATTGCGTTGATACTGCCAAGGAACTGAGCTGAGAGGGAAAGATGTACAGGTGTTCCAAAATGTATAAACCATTTAACCGAGCAACAGGGCGAGCGTATCGTGCTTGTGAAGTGGAGTATCCAAAGTGCCTGTCCCCTATTCACCGCACTTAGCTAGTCACGAGCAACTGATTCCTTCGACTTTCCAGCGAGGATTACAGGATGCAGACAATTATGACGTGATAGCGAATCACAGTTCTCGCTTTGGTAATTCGTTGAAATGCTATGAGCTGATTTTTGGATAATCCAAATCGTCAGATAAAATTGCTTTACCTTATGCTCACCATATTAAGGAAGCTTAACCTTTCATTCATTAGAGCAAAATTCAGACCAAATTATTATCATTATTATTTTGCAAACCACATATCATCATAATACGCATGAAGCTCATATAAACGACAACAAAGTCGCAAACATAAGTTAGCAATGCACTCAATTTTACTTCAGATGCACTCATGTAATATATAAAATTCTTCTGGCACGGTGTTAGAGGCTTAACTCCTCCGAAACGGCTGAACCGATTGCCATGCAATTTTGTGAGCATATTGGGTAGGTCTGAGAATCGGCCAACGTCTACCTTTTTTTCGCTACGTGCCTAGGGTCTTGAGATCAAAACGTGGACCCGGGTACCCCTAGAATGTGTTTATACAATATGAATATCAAATGAAAACTGTTGATGAGTGCTATAGTGCAGGATAATTTTCATACAACAGGGAGGCTAGGGTCTCGAGATATAGCCCAAAACGTGGGCCCGAATACACCTAGAATGTGTTTTTACATTATGGGTATCAAATTGAAGTTGTTGTTGTATGTATGCTTTAGAACAGAGTAAGTTTTACACCGCTGGGTGACTACGGTCTCGAGATATAGGCCAAAACATGGACCCGGATACACCTAGAATGTGTTTTTATATTATGGGTATCAAATTGAAGCTGTTGATATGTGCTAAAATACAGGGTAAGTTGTACAACGCTGAGTGACTAGGGTCTCGAGATATAGGCCAAAACATGGACCCGGATACCCCTAGAATGTGTGTGTATTATGGATATCAAATGAAAGCTGTTGCTGAGAGCTCTAAAGTTCATTGTGATATTCGATTTAGTCGCATCAACCTGGCAAAACTGATAAATATGCATGCAAAGCCGAAATAAAGACAAGAATTAATAATACCCACATACCTATTTACATACGTCCTATTCGATTTGCCTGAAATTTCGTATATAAATTTGCCTATATTAGTATTTACGAAGCTTTTTTCCGGGAAGTATACCAGAGACGGACTGGGACTGGGATTAGGACTAGGACTGGGACTGAGACTGAGAGTCGGAGTGGGACTGGGACTGAGACTCGGAATGGGACTGGAACAAAATACATACCACCCTCTAGGACTGGCAATAAGAGATGAAGAAGATGGAGAAAAACTTGAGAGAAGATAAAATAGAGAAGGAGACTGAGAAAGAGTTAGAATGAGACGAAGATGGAGATGAAGCGAAAAAGACGGAGGGAGGAGTGAATAAAAAGATTAGGAAAAAGTGTAGAGGGGTAGGGCAGAGCTAGGCGGAAAAAGCTTATTAAAATGTATGCAGATAGGCCAAATTTAGGGCAGAACAACGTCTGCCGGGTCTGCTAGTTTATATATAAAACCTGTGCCTTAGAGTGAGCCAAAAACTTTAGAGCATTTAAGAAGGTTAGGTTAGGTCCAACTGGCCGGTCAATAAAGACCTCACATAGACTGAATGTGTTCATAGTATTACCAGAATTTGTTTGACGACCAAACATAGGAACCCAATCAGGTGTCAGGACTTATGTTATAGAATAACTCCGTTCTCTTGGCAAATACTAGAAGTTGTCTAGGGCCTAGCTTAATTGCTGCCTCGAGACCAAGCAACTCTGCCGCCCCTAATAGCTGAAGCCTTCACATGGCTAGGGCAAGACACGAACACAGTAGTGCTAAAACGTTTCTTCCTGCAGCTCGCACTTCCTACATTTGCTGTAACTGACGAGACATAGCGTATAAGCATGTAACGCCAGAAGGTAGTGTCCAGTTAGTATGCCCACCGTGAGCCTTAAATATTCTCTCTTCAGAGATATGATTCACTTTATGAGTCTAATATCGTAGGACTTTCACATGATCATAGAAATTTTCATGTCACGAGCTTCCGTCCACGCCTTTCCTGCTTGATCGGTCATATGCAACTCCTGTCTTTTTTGATTTCTCCCTACCGGAATTGGACGTTTACCATCGATTCAGCAAATTCCACACCCTCCTTTGCCAACTTGTATAAAAAATTTGACTCTGCACTTTAGCTATGCAACAAAGGGGCACGGGGTAAATAAATGCACGGGTTGATTTTGAGTTTAAGGATTATAATTTAATTTAATTTTTTTCTCTGCACACATCAATTTAAAACAAAAGGAAATATATATATATATATAATATAACGCGGCGGTGGGCGGGCGATCAAAAAGAACGGCGAACGATGCTAGCGGGTTGGTAGGTTTAAGTTAAACTAAACAATTGAGAGTGAGCGTGCTGGTGGTTGGCAAGCCACAGCTGAGCTGCACTGCCTGAGCTTGGCCGCACTGGCCGGGTGTTGCCAGACGGAGGGGGCGGACATAGTCCGAAAACTCGATCATGTCTTCAACATGCTCCCCCCTCCCCCCCGCCCGACGCGTTGATGGGTTAAGGGCGGCATCAACCCCGTCCAAGGCCGTCCGTGCCTCGGCTACTAATTGTCGTATTTTGTCGTCTTTGTGACGAGCCGATCGGCTTTGTACCGCGCTCTGGCGGTTTTCCGTGCGGGCTCGTGGGGTTGCCCTGTCTCTTCGTCGGGTGTTCTTTTCGTGTCGTCCCGCGTTTTTTCTTTGTGGTCGTGCTCGGTGTAAGAGTGTATGGAGGCCGAGTGAACACTTTCGGCAGCTGGAGGGCGAGTCACATGCCCCGGTGCTGTGCGACACTGCCAGGCAGTTGATACAGTACCGGTGGTTCCTCGCGCACTCGTAGCGCTCCTCAGGCTTCATCGCGAGGAACGCCCGACACTTCTTTAGCACGTGTCGCTGCCCACATAGACGGCATTTATGCATCTCGGTAGATCTGCGGGTCCTGTAAAGACAAGAAAGAAAAATACGTATTTTTCAAAAAAAAAAATGGGTTAGAAAAATACGTTGGTGAGGGTAGCTTAGATATCTTTCCAGATTGCTAGGGGCATGAAGCAGAGGGTACCAGAGGTAGGGTTGGCACTACTAGGCAGTTGGTAGCACGCACAGTTTGGCATTATTACGGGTTATTAGTCCATTTTGGGTTTTGAGTTCCACAACTCGAACATGGTTATCCGATCCAGGGTGTAAAGTGATTACCCGTCCCGAACGCCATTCGTTCGGGGGTAGTGAATCATCCTTTACCACGACTAAATCTCCAACTTGAATATTGCGTTGAGGGCATTTCCATTTGTACCGCTTATGCTCCTTGAGATACTCGCTCTTCCATCGTGTGCTGAATTGGTGGTGAAGCACTTTCAGTTTCTGCCATTTGTTGACCAAGGTGAGATGCTCTGCAGTTGGCTCCGGTAACGACAAGAGCGGCGCGCCACGTAGGAAATGCCCTGGGGTTAGGACTAGGGGATCCATTGGATCTTCGGACATAGGGGAGAGCGGTCGGGAGTTAAGGACCGCCTCTATGCGTACTAAGAGGGTAGTAAGCTCTTCGAAGGAGAACTTCTGGTTTCCTGCTACTTTCGTAAAGTGTATCTTAAAACTTTTCACGGCCGCTTCCCATAGACCACCCATGTGGGGAGCGTATGGTGGGATGAATTTCCATGAGAATCCGTGAGTTGCATACTTTTCGGCGACGTCTGTAGCGACTTCCTTGAGGAATGTGGTGAATTCTCTTTGTAACCCGCGTTGTACGCCGACGAACGTCTTTCCGTTGTCAGAATATATCTGGCCAGTGAATCGGGCAAAGGCTGCGTTGAAGGCATTCGTGGTGAGATCAGAGCACACTTCTAAATGAACAGCCTTTGTGGAAAAACAGATGAACACACACACGTAAGCTTTCACATACGAAGATCGGCGAAGGGAAGAAGTTTTTACCAAAAATGGTCCGGCAAAGTCGACTCCTGTTGTATGGAAGGGTAGGGAATATGTTGACCTCTCGGGTGGCAAGGCTGCCATTATCTGCGTTTTCATCTGCTTTTTATAGATGGTGCAGGTTTTGCAGTGGAAGACGAGCTTTTTGACCTTTTGCTTCAAACGTGGAATGTAGTACTGTTGCTGTACCATTCGGATCATCAGCTGTTTGTCGGCGTGCAGCAGGTTCGAATGGAGGAAGTTCAACAGAAGAGAACAAAATCGAGAGTTTTCGGGTATGATAATTGGATGCCGCTCATTAAAGCTATAGGTGGCATATGCTAATCTTCCAGAAACTCGCATGATTCCTGAGTCATCTAGCATGGGGTTTAATGTCAGAAGGGTGTTCTTTTTGGGTAAGGGTCCTGACGTTTGAAGCAGCTCTATCGTGTCTCCGTAATGATTCCGTTGAGTTTGAATGATGATTTTGATTTTGGCATCATTCACTTCGGCGTGGGTGAGGTTGAGCGTGGCTGGAACTTCTAGTTTTCTTGCTTTTCGGTTGAACCGCAACATATAGGCCACGACTCTAAGTGCTCGAGAAAATGACAAAATACGGTCGAGTATGTCTATATTTTCTTCCTGCAAGGTGTGGAATACTTCCACATGTCGTTGTTCGGGGGGAGTTGGGTGGTGAGATATATCCTTTGGCCATGACGTTGCTGGATTGACAAGCCAATTAGGTCCTTCCCACCATAATGGACATTGGACTAAATCCTGAGGCTTGCAGCCTCGAGTGCCCAAATACGCTGGGTTATCCTTACTGGAAACGTGCCTCCAAGTGGCGTTGTCGACATTCTTAAGAATTTCAGAGGTTCTGTTGGCGACATACGTTTTCCAGGTATGGGGTGGTTTTTCTAACCAGGCCAGTACGATGGCAGAATCGCACCAGAGAATGAGTTCGTGTGGGGGTAGATTCAGCTCACTTCGCAGCTGTTTCACTAACTTAGAGAGTAAAACTGCTCCACAGAGTTCAAACCGTGGAAGACTCACAGTTTGGAGGGGTGCTACTTTGCTTTTAGCAGCTAGCAAATGGGATGAAAAACTATTTTCATGGGTTTGTACTCGTAAATATATACAGGCACAAAATGCTTTTTCTGAAGCATCTGAGAATCCATGCATCTGGATTAGTTTATCATAGGAATACTGTACGCACCTAGGGATTTTAGTGTATCTGATGTGAGGTAAATTTTCATAAATTGAGGTCCATTTTTGGAGAGCTCCGGGCTTCACGTCTTCGTCCCAATCCGTTCCTTCCATTCAGAGTTGTTGCAGCAACATTTTTGCAAGAATCATTATTGGTGAAAGCCATCCTGGGGGGCACACAGTTTTGCAACTGCTGATAAAATCTGCCTTTTTGTAGTCGTGTTTTCTGCTGATGGTGGATCATACGTGTAGGGGAAGGTGTCGGTTAGCGCGTTCCACTGAATTCCAAGGGTTTTTGTGGAACTCGAATCATGGAATTTAAGGAAGTCGACGTCTAGCAAATCAGGGTCGGGAACGGGTTTTAAAATTTCAGGGTGATTTGCCGATATCTTCCTCAAAGGGAACCCTGCCGATTTTAAGGCTTCGATAACTTGAGTCATAGCGTTCAAAGTGGACTGCATATTATGACCGCCGGACAAAATATCGTCAACATAAGTTTCATTCAATAAAATATTTTTAGCGAGCGGATATTCGTCTTGACAGCCGTGGGCGAGTTGGTGTAGGGTTCGAATCGCCAAATATGGCTCGCAATTTACACCAAAGGTAACTGTTTTTAGTCGAAAATCTTGTATCGGCAGAGTTGGATGTTTCCGAAAAACGATTCGATGAAAATCTTTATCTTCTTCATGGATGAGTATTTGGCGATACATTTTCCCAATATCGCCATTTAAGTATGACGAGCGTTAAGTCATTTTGTAGAATGGGACCTGTATGAAGCACGTCGTTCAACGAGTTGCCAGAATGCGACATTTTTGATTCGTTGAAGACGACTCGCACTTTTGTGCTTTTGCTGTCGGGTTTTATGACAGCATGATGGGGTAGATAAAATGATAGATATTTACCATCTCTAATTATCTCTTGTTGGGAGGCGGGTTCCATGTGATCCGTGGTTAAATATTCATTAAGGACTTCAAAATATTTGTCTCTTAATTCAGGTTTTCTTTCGAGGGTTCTTTCGATGCTGATATACTGCTGTTGTGCTGCGGGTCGTGAATGACCGAGTGCCAGATGTGCTGGAAATTCCGATTTGAACGGCAGTTTAACTCTGTAGCGTCCATCTTCTTCGCGAACTGTGGTTTTCCTGTAGAGTGCTTCGCAGTATTCATCATCTGCAGATCTTTGTTGGGGTTGGTGAACTTCTTCCTGTTCCCAAAATTGTCTCAAAAGTTGATTGATGGGGTCATCGGTGCATTCCGTGACATGAGTGCTGAAGGTTGATACCTTTTCAGCTACAGGGCCGCTTAATATCCATCCGAATATTGTGTTTTGGGCAAGTAATGTTCCACTCACATTTCGTAGGAGCCCTTCGGTGAGGATTTGCGGGGTGATATCGCTGCCGATTACCACGTCGATTTTCGATGGTATCGAATACTGTGGATTGGCTAACGGTAAATGGGACAGTTCTTCGAGATCGATGCTTGAAACTCTGACTGTGGGCAAGAACTTAGTTAGCTTCGGCAAAATTATTGCTTGTGCGTCTATCATTTGGGTTAAGTCTGCTGAACAGAATGTTATCTGGCAGACTTTATTGGCATTTTTCACAACCGTTCCACCCATCCCAGATATCTGGTGGATAGACTCTTTTGTGGGTAGACCAAGAACCTTTTGTATACGGGATGATACAAAAGTTTTTTGTGAACCTTGTTTTATTAGGGCACGAATTTTATGAAATTCGCCAGCAAAGTATACTGATACTATTGCTGTGGGTAGTAGGGTGGTTCCATGATTACTTGAGAAGAGTGAAGAAACCGGGTTTTTATCTTGAGACTGTTGGGAGGAGCTGGCTCTTGCGGCGGCTTTCGATGTTGAGGCTCGCTCGTCGTCCGTTCTCCTAGGAGTGCCGGCTTGGGCATTTTGAGCTCTGGGGTTTGGTTGTGATTGTTGGGGTTTGGGCTGCAAATGCAGTAGCTAATGATGACGCTTTTGGCAATAAACGCACGTGAAACTACTTTTACATTCATTCTTGGGGTGTGACGTTGATAAACAGTTTTCACAGTAACTATTTTCTCTCACAAATATGATTCGGTCTGATACCGATAAATTCCTAAACCTGACGCAAGATTTGACTGCGTGGTATTGGTTGCACAATCTACACGAAGCCGTTTTATTGAACTCGGTGTGATAGGCATGGGTTTTATTATTATTGGGTTGGGTCGAATTTTGATTCACCATTCGTGGTGTAAAACTCGAAAATTGGGGCTTCGCCTTGCCTGGTCTGTAGGTACTTAGTCCTTCTACTACCTCGTATCTGCTGGTGAGGAATTTATTCATGTCCTCCCGAAGGGGCAGCTCCTTCCGGGAGCTAAGGGATTGTTCCCATAGTGAAAGGCTTTCACTTGGCAGCTTTGATGAGCACAGATAAACGAGGATCGGGTCCCAGTCCGTTGTCGGGACTCCTTGGGTGTTTAAAGTTGACATCCAATTGTTGATTGTTGTCTGCATCTTCTGGATTTGTTCTCCGTTTTCTGTGAATATTGTGGGCAGGTTGAACAGCGCCTTTAGTTGATTGTCGACGAGTATCCTTTTATTTTCGTACCTCGATCTAAGTGCTTCCCAGGCAAGCTCGAAATTATCATCGCTCAGTGGGTATTGTTTTACAATAAGTCCTGCCTGCCCTTTAGTTTTCAGGCGTAGGTGGTATAATTTTTGAGCGGGTGATAATTGAGGGTGATTTTTATAGACTGCCGTGAACATATCTCTAAAGGATGGCCAGTCTTCGTATCCACCATGAAATACTTCGGTGTCGCATGGTGGTACTTTTAAATAAAACCGTTTGCGTTTGAATTGTTCATTGGGTGGGCGGGTATTTGTTGTTGGTTGGTGCTAGCAGTATTAAAAAGCTGTAAGGCTCCTAAAATTTCTGATTTGCATGTTTGGTACGTTTCCATGCATTTAGCAAATTTTTGCTCAACCGAGCCGCTGACATCTGTATAATTATCAGAGAAACTTACATCTCGATGGGACTCTAGCATCTTTGCCCATATTTTATCTAGGTCTTCTAATTTGACCTTAAGCATACACTCTGATAAATCGGTAGCTTGGGAGGGTAACCATCTTGAGCAGTAAACCTCTACTTGGTTACCGTCATATATGAATTTCTGCAGGCATTGGTCTGCAGTGATCAATTTTTGGGGTTCGTTTGTTTTTGGCATTATAATTTAATGTAATTTGCCAAGAAATGGGAGCTTTTATTAAGCTGTGAAAATCGAAAAAAAAATTTTGTCAAAAGGGCAAAAAAAAATTTAATACGGGCTTGTCTCAGCGCTTTTGAGTACAGGTAATGTGATTATATAATAACATAAATATTATAATATTTGTGTTCACTGGGTTTTTTTTTATTTCTTATTTTTTGAGACCGGCCTAATGTGTACCGGCTTTTTGGTTCGTTATATGTACTTGTCTTAGCGCTTCTGAGCACAAGTAATATGGGTATATAGTACGTATGTATATATATGTGGGTACAATATATTTGCCGGTAAACTGTGGTGTACCAACAACCTTTTGTTTGCCGTGCCAATGCACTTGATCTGTATTGACAAAGTAAATGTATGCAAATATGTGATCGATGATCTTCTTTGTTGCTTCCTTCTATTATGTAGTTACATATGGTCATGCAATTACTTTGTTGAGGGTGGGTTTTTGGCTTATACAAAAAGATATACAAGTGCGTGTGGGTATTATGGGTGCATATAATTGTAGGTTTGTATGCAAAATTAATCTTGGGTGCACCGGTAAAATAAACTTTAGGAAAAGTGACAAAAATTTGGCAAAGTTTGTTGCTATGGGTTTTTTGTAAAACATATTTTATGTAATATATGTATATATGGGTAAATTGGGCAGCGGTGAATTTCACGCTGAAAAAATATATATATAGCTCGTGGATGATTGCCGAACTAAGTGGGTATATACATATATTACATATATACGTATATACTTTTATAATGAAGTAGGTATTTATCGCAACGACCTTTTTTGGGTATATAGAACCGGGAAGTGGGTTTTCCGTTGGTACGGGAATGTAAATTTATTTATTGAAAAAATTGTATGGGTTTTGAAGGAACTGTACCTTTTGGTATAAGTGGGTAGGCAAATGAAATATTTTGCCGTTTAGGCTTTGTAATGTTGGTATATGACCAGGGTCCAAATCTTTAGATCGGAGGGTCTAAAATTGAGGGATTTTTAGAATTTCGGGTCCGTACTTTTGACGGAGGGAATATATATATGGAATATATTGGGTAAACCGTGTACTCACTTTGACATTTTTTGTTGGTTTTATGTGTGACTTGTGATATGCTGTGTTGACCTTTAGCCTTTGTTGTAATGTGCTTCTTGTTGTATGGATGTAATGGTGATGTGTGTTTTTTCCAATTATGTTTCCCAACTTTAATTTTATTTTCTTCAAATGTATTTTTTTTTTTTTTTTCTTAAAAATTGTTTCTGTTTCCACCAAACTTTTTTTTCGCACTTTATTCTTATATCTTTTATTTTGCCTTTTTTGTCGAAAATTTTCTTTTTATCAAAATTATGTTTTTTTCTTCACAAAACCCTTTTTTCCTCCAGTGTGGTTTTTTTCCAATTACCCAAGAATTTTTTTTTTTCAAATTTTTTGTAAAAACCGTTATTTAATTTTTAATGTAAACTCAATAACATTAAACTTTTTCTGTTGTTTTTTTGTTAATAAAAATTGTAATTGTGTTTTGTTTTGTCAAATAAAAATTTATTTGTTTTCACCACCCTAACGTGTAGCACTTATGTAGGTTTTATTTGTAGGTATTTTGATTTTTTTGTTACACTTTTTGTATGTTTACATGTATTTTGTTCAATTTTTTCCAAATAATTTTGTTAAGCACTTTTGTCTGTATAAAATTTAATAGCACTTCTTGTGGCCGTACCGAGCGCGTATTATATATGTTTATACTTTTTTGTTTTTGGGTCGCTGGTTGCCTTTTTTTTCAACCCAAAAGGACCATGTATAATTTTGCACTTTCACTGATTTCCAAAGCAAAGGGGGCACGGGTTTGAATAAAATTAGAAATATGCTTTATTCACAATTTAAAGGATTTATGTTATATTTACTGAAATTCAATTAAATTAGATACAAGAAATAAATATTAAACACTGCGCGACGGCGGGCGGCCGGTAATATCTAAAAACGATCGAACGATTGCGGTCACGAAGGACCATGTATAAAAAATTTGACGCTGTACTTTAGCTATGCAACAAAGGGGCACGGGGTAAATAAATGCACGGGTTGATTTTGAGTTTAAGGATTATAATTTAATTTCACTTTTTTTCTCTGCACACATCAATTTAAAACAAAAGGAAATATATATATACATATATATAATATAACGCGGCGGTGGGCGGGCGATCAAAAAGAACGGCGAACGATGCTAGCGGGTTGGTAGGTTTAAGTTAAACTAAACAATTGAGAGTGAGCGCGGTGGTGGTTGGCAAGCCACAGCTGAGCTGCACTGCCTGCGCTTGGCCGCACTGGCCGAGTGTTGCCAGACGGAGGGGGCGGACTTAGCCCGCTTTTTCTTTACCTTTTATCCCATTATGACCGGGAACTCAGTACAAATGTATGGTCGGGCCTGTGCGAAGTTTTTTCAATGCTGCTTTACATTCCAGGACACTTCTTGATGAAGTACTGTGTGAGATTATTGCCTTAATCGTCATCTGACTATCAATATATATATTGACGCAACTGCAGCTTAAGCAAGCTTCCTTCAGAATTTCTGCTGCTTTTTTCACGGCTATAATTTCCGCCTGAAAGACGCTGCAGCAATCTGGCAGCCTGTATGATCTGCTTATTTCTAGATCGACTACTTCCATTAATTTGGAACCATCGGTATAAATGTATATGGTGGGTTCAACCACTTCTGCACCCTGGCGCCTGACCCCCAGAACACTTTCGAAGCTTAGGCACGGGACCATATATTCCGCTTGCCCGATATTAGATGGCTCTATACTGCTATGGACATACCGCCTACACTCAAGCTGGCCCTAGGCCTTAAGCCTTGTTGCAGTGGCTAACGTAATATTTTTGGCCATTGTATCTGCAGACGGGATGTGTAGAATGGCATGCAATGCTGTTGTCGGGGTAGTTTTTTTGAGCTCCCGTTTTGCTTATCTGATAATCTGCACACCCTCTCTAGTTTTTTGGTATACTTGCTTTTCTGTATGGCTGCCCACCAAACAAGTAGCCCATAGTAAAGTATGGGTTTGACAATTGCCGTAAAAAACCCAATGAGAGAGTTTGAGTGACAGGCCACACGTGCATCGTAGCATCCTCTTACATGCATACAGCGCCGCGTACCCTACCTTCGCTCTCTCTTCCACATGGAGTTTCCGCGGCAACTTAATATCTAGGATGACTCCTAGATATTTTGTGCTATATTTTTTTTGTAGGGTTACCCCTTCAAGCTTAGGCTTTGCCCAAATAGGAACCCTATACTTCCTAGTAAATAGTACTAGATCGGTTTTTTCGGCGTTGGCGGCTATCCCAACTCCAGATACCCAGCCAAGTACATCCCGATATGACTTATCCATCAGAGAACTGATTGTTGCCAGCATCTACTGCTTATGATCACTGAAACTTCATCTGCGAATGCCGTAAATTTGATTAGTCCTCCGTCGTACCGCCTAAGCAATTAGTTGATAACCAGCGTCCACAGCATTGGTGATAAAATCCCACCCTGCGGCGTTCCTCTGTTTACAGATTTTGTTCTCTCGCATAGATCCCACCGCGACGTGATCATTCTGAAGCTTAACATGGAGCTTATCCAGTTTGTTACGGCGGCCGGATGAACTTCTATCGAGTTTAGACTGTCCACGATTGCTTGTTTTGAGACATTGTTGAAAGCTCCGGCAATGTCCAGAAAAACACCTAGGGCATATTCCCGATGTTCCAGGGCTTTCTCTATATTCATGATCACATTATGCAAGATAGTTTCGACTGACTTGCTTTTGGTGTTAGCATGTTTTGCTGAAGAGAATACTTCCTCATTCATATTTGATTTTATATACAAATCTATTAATCTCGCTAGGGTTTCGAGGATTTGGGACAAAATCAAATTTAATTTGCGTGGAGCTTGGCACCGACATTCTATTTCTTGAAACATTTTAAAGGAATCATAACATCGGCTTGCTTCTAAGCAAATAGATACCAAAGAACTCACGATGACATCCAAAGATGACCTGAATACCGAACTATTTCTTGGAATATTTAGGGGCCGTTTTGACCCTTCTATTAAAAAATAATGGTAGGAGTCTTATTTACGATTATTCAGTTACAATTTTTCTGCAGAAATAGTACTGGAACAACTTGACTAGGAAATATTGAGCAAAAAAGAACTACAGATCTGATGCCGGGAACCTTCTCAGGCACATTGTGACTAACATATGCTGTGTTCGCATAAGAAATTTCCTTTCAGCTACCCTAATGCCTGGAGTACATATATATATGTGTATGTTTCTGACGCCCGTAATCATCATAATAAAAATGATTTGTAACTTTTCACCACACACGCACGCCTAAGTGTGAATTTGCATAATTAATTGGCAACAAGTAAATACATCACACAACAATAATATAAAAGTTAAATTAAAAACATCTACATACATATGTATATTCTAAAAATGTGCATAAACAAAGAGTTATATGCAAATATGAAGGCACAAAAAGGCGCTAAGGATGCCCACAGGCCTATTACTCCCAGCTTTTACTACATATTGGATTTGGGCCAATTACATAAGCAGCACCTGGGCGACCGAGCTTTGCTCGGCAACGTTTTGTTGTGCTGAGAAATCTTGCTAATAGTAATCTGTGAGAAATCGCAATTATTCATTTAAAAGAAAATTATTTAAAATTAAGTCGAATCATGTGTAAGATTTTTTACGAAGATTTTTAACTTTAATGTTCTCCTTTAAAGCTTTAATAGAATATGAGTAAGTAGAGTACTATTTCGTATAACTATCACAACCCTAAATGGCAACCCTACTCAAAAATGTCCCTATGGTAATGCGGAGTGAAATACCCATATCGGCATATCTCATGGAATTTTTTTAGTTAGAATAGGTGGCAACCCTAAATGGCAACCCTGCTCAAAAATGTCCCTATTGCAATGCGGAGTGGAATTCCTTTCGTTTGATATCCATATCGGCATATATCATGCAATTTTTTTCTTTCGAATAGGTGGCAACCCTAAATGGCAACCCTAACCAAAAATGCCCCTATTGTAATGCGGAGTGAAATACCTTTCGTTTGATGCCCATATCGGCATATCTCATGCAATTTTTTTTTATTTCGAATAGGTGGCAAACCTAAATAGCAACCCTGCTCAAAAATGTCCCTATTGTAATGGGGAGTAAAATACCTTTCGTTTGATACCCATATCGGCATATCTCATGCAATTTTTTTTAATTTCGAAAAGGTGGCAACTTTACTCAAAAATGTCCCTATTGTAATACGGAGTGAAATACCTTTCGTTTGATACCCATATCGGCATATCTCATCCAATTTTTTTTTAATTTCGAAAAGGTGGCAAGCCTACTCAAAAATGTCTCTATTGTAATGCGGAGTGAAATACCTTTCGTTTTATACCCATATCGGCATATCCCATGCAATTTTTTTTTTATTTCGAATAGGTGGCAACCTTGTGAAACATTCTGAGTGGCAACACCTAGGTAGAAAGTCTTAGAAGGTGATACATTATCTCTGTGCCAAATTTCATTTAAATCGGTTGAGCCGTTCCCGAGATCGTTCGGCTATACAAACAAACAAGAATTGCTCGTTCAAAGTTAGAAGATATTAATACACGTATGTGATTGCTCCTGGATTCGTTGAGGACCACTGAAAAGTAATCTAGTTGACCAATTGTGCCGTCAGCCGGAGGTCATTGAAGGTATACATAATGGTGAAAAATGTAACATTGGTAAAAAATAAAAACTCCGGCTGCACGGTAAAAAATCAAAGCCGGATATAGATATCCGAGAGAACCAAAACCATTATGAATACCACTTTTCCAAATTTTTTTTTCTTTTATTAGAAGGTTAGGGTGTATTATTGACACACCTCCACTTTCTTCCAGTTGTTTGGGGCACAAATTATAATCAACTAGCGCAAACACGCGGCCCCGTGCGCATGATGAATAAAACATAAAGTAATTGTCATGAGCTTCCGATATGGTAATTAAAACAGTGCGGAAACAGTCGAAACAAAATTTTTTGAAACACAACCGAAGGGCTCATGTAATGATAGCGCAAACCATAGAGAGGTAGTTCAGAGATAAACTCGAAATGATCTGTAGATAATCTCGAAATGAGCACAAAATAATCCGAAATCAGAAATCAGGCCGAAAGGGCTCCGAAACAATCCCAAAAAATAGACGTGAAATGGCCCCGAAATGATCAAAAACCAATGCAAAAAAATTTGCAAATAATACCGAATACCAAAAGAGTCCCAAATTATCTGGAATAGCCGCAAAAGTGTCCGAAATAGTCCAAAGAAAGTCTGGATTGATTCAGAGATAGTACAGAAATTAAATCGAAATGGTTCCGAAAAATCCCGAAATGATGCTTTCACCATCTCGAAAACGACCTGCTTTTCCAAAATTGTTTAGACGAAAATATATATAAAGAATGAGCTATATAGTAATAATGTAAAAGTTTAGATGCTTGTATATCGAGATACCTGGTTGTAAAATTTCTGATTATTAGCTTTTGTAACTCAATTGCGCAAATCTGCTAACATAATTAGGTGAAATTTAGCATACGGATGTCTAATGGTATTGAAAGATCTACTGGTTTTATTTTTTCTAAATAGTGGGGATCAATCGCCCCCTGACAACACAGAACTTGTCTATAGATAGTCCTTAAGAGGCCTTGAAATAGTTCCGAAAATGATCTCAAAATTATTCGACGTTAGATCAGATTTTCCTTAAATGAGTCCGATATGATTCTCAAACAACCTCGAAATGGCTGCAAAAACAATCCGAAAACAAATCCGAAGCGTTACGAAACAGGTTCGATATATTCTAGAAAAGCATCCCGAATGCACCCAGGGATAATCCGGTCCCGCAAATAACTAAGAAACTTATGCGAAGTAGTTGTTGTATCGATAAGAATACTCCCCGAAGGCCTTGGGGAGTGTTATCGATGCTAATGGTCCTTTGCCGGATGCAGATCCTGATGCTGGGGGTGATGCCAAGTAGTCCTAGGGATATTTTCAGAGGTATTTCAAAATTATTTCAAAGACTACTGAAAATATGCTGAACGCCATTCCTGAATGGTCCTTAAGTTGGTAGGTTGAACTGGCCGGTCCATGAGGACCTCACATAGACTAATTGAGTCCGTAGTGTTACCAGAAGTTTGTTTTAACGACCAAACTGAAAAACCCTATCAAAAACCAGGACCTATGTTATAAAATAACTCCGTCCTCTTGGCAAATACTAGAAGCTTCCTAGGACTTAAGCCACTTGCTGCTTCTACATCTGACAGCTGTATCACTCTTAATAGCTGGAGTCTTAGCCTGGCAAGTGCAGGGCACGAGCACAGAACGTGCTCGGTCGTTTCATCCTCCAACCCGCACTTCCTACATCTGATATCACTGACTAAGCCTAATTTAAAGGCATGTGACGCCAGAAGGCATTGTCCAGTCAGAATACCCGTCATGAGTCTACAGTCCTCTCTTTTTAATGATAGAAGCAACTGTGTTAGTCTAAGGTTGTAAGACCTACACATAATCTTCAACACTTTACAGCCCCGCTTGAACCCGCGCCTTTCCCGCCTGGTCGATCATGTGCACCTATCGCCTTCGCTTAATCTCGCTATGGAGTTCGGCTAAACCCTCACACCAACGACAAGGTGCCTACCCTAGTGAGGGGTCCTTAAGTAATTTTAAAATAATTTTAAAACACCTCTGAAATTATCGGTAAAGCAGTCCCGAAATAATCTGGAAATAGCCCCGAACTATCTCATTAAGAGGCGGCACTTGTTGCAATTCTGGCGCCTCGCAGTGCTTTCAACTGACACTTTTAACATTGTTATGTCAAATGGCAATTGGCTCCTACGCAGAACTTTTGAACGTGTTCTTAATTGGTTCAGTCGTAGGTGGTACTGAAAGAGTTGCCTTCTTTCAGTCATTAATTTAAATTTATATAGTTAAGACTTAAGAGCTATTGGTGCAAGGGCGGCTACCAACTATCCCGCTCCGCATTCGTTGATCACCTATTTTGAGGTAATCATTAAACCTGTAGTGTCAATCTGCTGTTTTGCGTGACTGTATCCCATTTTCGCTGCAGAGTATTTAGAAATTATTTCGATCCCTGTCTCGGAACGGCTCCCATTAGTGCCGATAAATAATAGTTGGCAATATCGCGTTGGCAGATAAACCGGAATAAGTGTAATCTCTATCAGACTAGTTCGACTTAATCAGAGGTATGAAGTTTTTGCTTGGTATGTTTCTAGAACAGTTTTATATTTGAATGCAGCGCTATCAATATTTATGTAGATTAGACTGCGTCGGTCTGCATACGAAATGAAAAAGTTGAAAAAAAAAAACATTTTTAAGATCGCGGGTTCGAATCGAGCTCAAGGCCTAACAATATTTTTTATCATTATTATTGTTATGATACATTTTTTCTTAATTGAAAAAATTTTTAAATTAGAATAGCAGAAAGAAAAAATTTAAACAACTGCCAAAGCTCGTTGTATAGATCCATTTCGGAAACTGTTAAATTCCTTCATCGGCAACGTTTAGACGGTTAGCCGGTTAAGCGGTTCAACGCAAGCTGGAAGAAAAGTTCGGCCTACATCCCTTCGGAGGTAAATCACGCCAAGTAAGGAACAGATACCTCACTATTTTGGTCTGGAAAAGCTGCGTAATTGCTTCTAGTGCCTGTTAGAGCTCTGCAGTTGTTCTTTCATAGTTTAGCTAACCGCGAAGCATACTTTAAGGGACTCCACCAGGTTTAGCAACAAAATAATCTGAAAACGTTTTCAAAGTCGAAGAGGACTTAAGCTTCAAGTGTATGGCCACATTTTTTTCGACTCAGTCTACTGTAGTTAAACATGCATGGGGACTATTCGCACAGCAGAAAAGTTCTTATTTGATTTAAACACAAACATAGTGATGCATACATTTAGGCGCACAGAACTTTTTTTCAACTCAAATGTATCTAACTCCACATTCGGTGTGCAGCGTTTGGTATGGCAATGATTGGTGTAAGCAGCACACATTAACGCCCAACATAATTAAATAAACCATAAAATTAAATGATTACATTTAACAGCTTCCGCCTAATTTAAGCGCCCAAAGAACATCCTTTTTTTTAGTTTTTCACTCAAACACACATTCATATACAATTCACATGTGTGTGCGTATGCATTATACGAGCGTACATAGCATCTGCACTTCATTTATGCCACACAACCACAATTAAAATTGCAAATATGTGTGTGACTTGACGGTTTACCAATGCGCGTCGACTTCCATGCAACCGGATGTAGGTCTGTCATATTCGTAGACGAAAGGCGAGCGGAAGAGCACATAACTCTAAGTTAGTTTCAAAAGTCAACAAATGAACTGAAATTAATTTCAGATGTGGCAGACTTAAATAAAGACATGCTTGTATTTGTCGCTGTGCGTTCAAGCCAAACGCTTCATAGAGAAAACAATTCGTCTTTATATAAATATTTTCATAATTTCTGTTTAAATAAAAAGTTTTGCCTATTGAGTGCAGCACGTAGTGGAAAACTTAAGTGCCTTAGTTTTGTCTTGTACATACCTCTGCATTCAGATTCTATTCTTGTCTTTCAATCTCACTCTCCCAATTGTTCTCCCTAACCCTCTTCCTTTCGACATCCCTCGCTACGTTTCATTTAGTTTAGCGGCCCCTAAAAGGAGGTCGTTCCGAGCATAATTTTTCTTACAGTTGGCGCAATAAGGTAATAATATTCGATTAAGAGAGTCTAAAGTTCCTTGGATAATGCCAAAAAGAAAAGTTAAGGAGAGGGTAGACCTTCCCTTATCTGAAGACATGAGATTACGTACTTATTTGGTGCTTGCCGTCCAACAAGTAGCGCCAGTCGATTTTTCGCTGGGGTGACTTAAGCGTTGGTAGCAAAAAGCTTTTCCACTTGGCCTTTCCAGTGGCGTGGAAGCCGGGCTCTTCCTCTTCTTAAATGGGCGATAAGAGTACCTTCTTGGCCGACTTGTGACTTAACCCCGCCCATCGGCTTGTGCGCTAAGCTTGGAAACCACTGCTTAAAAATACTCTCCAATGAAAAGTAAAAACTAGCCTCGGATAAAGAGACCACCGTTTTTTGATGACAAAGATATAAGATTAAACAGCATCAATCGGGAAGAATAGGAAAGCCTGAGATTTGCTGTAAAATTAACATATATCTTTCTAGTACTTCTAGCACTTCCCACGTCCACATCTTCGGCGGCCTTATTTACAACATGGACCCCAAACACTAGGAATCAGGACCTTCATCTTGGCCAGCACGCAGCTGCAATTGTACGTAAAGTTCAACGTCGCAACAAAATCTTCAAATCTCTCGCTGGTGGCCCTTGCGGCAAACACCATTTAGGTACATACTAATTTTGTATGCTATTTAATCCTAATTGTGTGGAATACTTATAGGCGCGCTATCGAAAGCTTAGTAACATTGTAAACTTTGTAATTTTTCTCGAACAAAAACAATTATGTAAGTTCGGTTTCGCATTTTTTCTATCAATAAATAACTCCCCTGCGAAAAATCTCGGTATTAGTCCCTAAAGAGAAAGGTCTTCCATTGAGGATCTCTCCGACAGTACCAGTAGGGGACGTGTCGAACCGTTCCCGTAAGGTTATAAAGGAGTATAGAAAGAAAAGGCACTACCCATAGGGTGATAAAGAGATGTCCATAGGACATGCTAAAACAAAAGGGATCACTACAAAAGCTACAGTCGCATATTCCTTTGCAACTCATCACGGATTCATGCTAGACTAATCGCATTTTTTCGATGGGTCTGTATGTTACCAATATTCTCAATTTTTATGCAAACTACATCAAAGAAACCTTCATCTCTTCTTCTTCTTTCAGCTGTAAACCAAAAACTTATTTATTTTACTCTACAATAGTCTATTTATGTAATTTGTGAGTTTATTCAAACCAAATACAGCAAGAAACTTTTCAAGGTTTTTGGATGCAATGAAACGGTTTCTACACCACCCAACCGCAATTGTGCATCGTTTCTACTTCTTCCACATAAATAGTTTAGAGGAATTTTGCCAAAAATTGAATTTTTTTATGAGAAAAATTGTATGCAAGTGGAGAAGTTTCATGACTGGGACTATAATACTTTGGGTGTTTGTTGATGAAAGGGAAAAGAAAAAATAAGAGTCATGAGTTTGAGTTGGAAAATGTGAAAATATTTCTGGCAAAATATTTTGATAAAAAGTTAAGCAAAAACTAACACAACCTGAATGAACTTGGCAAAAAGTGATATAGAAAAAGTTTTCACTTTTCATATGCATATGGTAAGATACACTAACTTCTGGGGCCCTATTCAGTAACTGTGAGTTTTAAAATGTACACTTTTTCTTCATATAATTTGTATGAAAGAAAAATGTACATTTCAAAACTCATAGCTACTCAATAGGGCCCCTGCACGTGTGTTTATATGTAATAGCGCAGTGTATATGAGAAAAGTTAGCCCAGCGACGTATTTTACAATGTTATATGAGGCATTGTCAAGCTAAAGGCTAAAAAGTGCAAGAAAACTTAAGTTTCAGTGAATTAAAAATATGTGATTGTATGTATCTACGAAGCATCATTCATAAAAGTTATGCTTATAAGAATATTTAGGATGTAAATAATGAGAACTAAAGCATTTGGATTAAGTGTTATAAAACATACTTAAGCTGTATTTAAGGTAACAATACCAGTAGGAAGGTCTACATACACGCATAAACTGCCTCAAAAACCTAAGAAAAAGGAAAATTGTCACCCAACTACAAATTTTGTTTCCACCCTTAAGTAATTAAGAAAATCGACTTTATAAGCTCACATTACAAGAGGCTAGTTACATGTACAAGGGGGAGAGTATTAACAACAAAGCCTAAGAAAGCTTAATCGAAATTCAATTTAATCAGTTAATTTTTGTACCGCACGCAATATAAATTAAGGGCCAGATTTTGTATGACGATATGACACTTTGCGTCGGAGGCATTCAGTTTAACTATCGCTCACTGAAGGGAATGAAGGCTCTTATATGATAGCAATTGTGGTTCACACGAGAAAACATGACTCGTTGCGTTATACATAATTTGCCCCTTAATCTATAGGGATGGCCCAAATTAAACATTCTACAATGAAGGAATTCAATCTATGCCAACATTTGTAATGTCACTTTTGTTCAATACTCTACACAATAGCCTCGTTTTCGTTGTCACCAACGTCTTCATCTACTTGTTATTGATTTGTTTTCAAGGCATTTTTATACCAAGCTGTACTTGTACACAGTGTATTATAACTTTGATTGGATAACGCTTGGTGGTGCAGGTATAAAGAAATCAAGATAGATATAGACTACCATACATCAAAATCATCAGTATCGAAAAAAATACTGCGATATCTTCACCAAATTATACGGGCTTATCTGGACCCAGAACAGATTGGTATTGAAAATGAGCGAAAACGGACCATAACCACGCCCACTTTTCAAAATCGTAAATTAAAATAAATCAAAGAAAGAGAATTCAAATAGAATATCTCTAAGCTGATGAGATTTGGTAAGTGGATTGGTTTTACTATGCAAAACATAAATTCCACTTTTTGATTATGGGCGTGGCACCACCCAAATTTAGAGGAAGAAAATTAGGAAGTTTGTTAACGCGTAAATCAAAAGCTTAAAGATATTACTCTGAAATTTGGCAGAGACACTATCCTTGCCAAATTATATAGACTGAGTGAAGATAATCAAAATCTGCCAAAAACCACGCCCACTTTTCCTAAAAGGTCTAACCTTAACAAAGTTCGCAATAACTCTATGGTATGTAACTACACACAAAGCAAACAACAACAGCGTATCAAGTTCACAGTTGGGTTTCACCCGAACTTGGACTTTCGTACTTGTGCTTCCCCCCCCCCCCCCCCCCCCGCCCCTTTTTATTCGTTGGCGGTTACTTTAGTCGATATAACTGCAAACTTAAGTTACTTGAACTCCACAATATTTATCAAAGTGGTCAACTTATGCCAGGAATCCTCTAGACAGATTTACGCTTGCACTCCACACTTTTCAGTTGTAAATGAGAAAGTGTTAGATGAAATTTCGAAAGCGTCAATTTAAATTGAGAATAATAACTTGTAAATGAGAATAGTCAATTGCCAAATGAGAAAGCGTCACATTAAAATAAGATTAGTCAATTATAAATTCGAAAGCATCATATGAGATTAATAAATATATGTAAAGCGCTATAACTTCTGAATAGATTTTAGGTCGAGCTT
Source organism: Eurosta solidaginis (assembly GCF_040869045.1). Lineage (NCBI taxonomy): Eukaryota > Metazoa > Arthropoda > Insecta > Diptera > Tephritidae > Eurosta > Eurosta solidaginis. Next base: position 39,683,018 of record NC_090323.1, read on the forward strand.
CACTTCCAATTTGCGTCATGCTGCTACTTGTTTTATGCCGACTCTGAACGGCTTCTGCAAGGCAGATGAGTTTTCACTGAGACCTTTTCATGGCAGAAATACACTCGGGGTGCTTGCCAAACATTGCCGAGGGGCGGCCCCGCTTAGAAAAATTTTCTATTAATAGAAAAAGCTTGTTTCTAAAATGTTGGTGCTGCTTTTCCCGGGGCGTGAAACCAGAATCTTCGGTGTAGTAGGCGAAGCACGCTACCATTACACCACGACGGCCGTTGTAAATGCGAAAGCGTCATCAAATAAAAATACAAAAAGATAGATTGTCATTGAGAATATAAAAATGGTAATAAACATATGCTATGTATGTGGCAACAGACATATCCTTTACGGATAATAACACTTGATGGGGAAAAGCCTATGTTCCGACTGAAATATCTTGGAGTGAAAGAGCACTTTCATGAAACAACAGTGAATGCTGGAATGCTCTCGCGCAGTCTCCTACAGTTGCTAATCTCTTTGCTCCATCCACCGATTGATATATGTACATAGATATTACAGATGTTGCTCTACATACATACAACATACGTATGTCAGTGGTATAGTAATGTGATACTCCACATATTTTTTTACTTTTCCCTACAGAGTCGCGATGTTGATTTGCATTAGCGAGCACAGTGCTAAATCCCGCACTTTCGTTTGGCTCTTTAAGTATCAGCTAACGCTGACTCAAATCTTGAATGGTGTGGTCCACCAAAACTTAGTCATTTAAATCGTTAGCCTTTTACTCCGACCGTTGACCAAATGACCTTTGTAAAGCAGCGCATGCACGCATGCTAAACCGACCCTATATCGATCGATCAACGCCACTCCAGACACTGATATCGCATCGAATAAATGAATATGCCAGACTCTTGCATCTACACCTTCTATTCTCATATCCATATGCCACTTTCACATTTACATCTGAGCTTCCTTATTTCCAACTGTTTATTCTCAAATGCAAATTACGCTTTTGCATTTTCATTTAACGCTTTCTCATTAACAAATGACTTTTATCATATCGAAGTGACATTTTCGCATTTACAATTGGCTATTCTCATTTCCGTATGATGCTTGCTCATTCACATTTGACGCATTCTAAATTACAATTTACAAATCGTATTTCTAACTGACGCTCTCTATACAAAGTAAGTGTGCAAATAATAAATCTATGCAAAGAAGGCGATTGGGAGAAGTTGCACAACAACAAAGACATGGATTTGGCTGAATGTGTTTGTCTACTGCTAATTTATCGCAGGGGTGTGGGTTCAAATCACACTACAGGCAGAAGAGAGATCTACAAGGTTTAGTTGAAACAGCTGTCGCCTTGTTCGTTCTGATGTCACGTTGCTTAAATTTTTCTTTAGTTAAGGTCTAAAACTGAGTAAATTCGTACGAACTGTTCCGTATCTACCGTGACATGTGCCAATGCTATTTGTGAGGTCTTAACTACAAAATAATTTCTTGATAGGGATGTGGAGTACTCTTAAAATTATCCTTGATTAGCTTTCAAGGTAAGGGTTTTTGTTGTTATAAAATCAGCTGATGAGATGAGCCAACCATATAGTTGAGCCATGCGTAACGGACGTTTAAATCTACTCAATAAACACACTTGACAAGGTTGCATTTGCAGTTTGAAACAATTTATTACGCAATTTTTTTTTTAATTGACAATTTATTATTACAAATTATTATATGATAAATTGCGTAATAAATTGCCCAAATGCTATAAATCGCCAATTTGGTGTGTGTTTGTACATAGTATTACTGTTTTTTTTTTTTCTTTTTATATCGTTTTATTTCATGAGCTTGTTTTAGTAAGTAATTATTGAGACATTCCTCTTGAAAAGTACGCAGACAGCAGTTTAAAGGTTTCCCGCTAGGTAACCTTATCATGCCTACATTATCATTATTACATCAAAAACAGCACTCTTACACTTCTATAAATATATTTTTTAAATTTTCAAAATATTACATTGACCACTTACCTCGATTAAAGTGTCGTTACCCAAACCAGCCGGCACACCGCCGTGTAGCTTGCGTTCACCCTTAGTAATGGTTGACGTGTTCACACGTACACCTACTTTAGCGCCAGTGGTCACATTCGCACCTACACTACCAACACCGCTTGCAACTGTTGCTATTACAATTTCGTCGTCCTCCTCGTCGTCGTAAACGTTATTCTCAACCCTTGAGATTACAACGTCGTCGTCGGTATCGTCGACCAAACCAATGCCAGCGGCTAAATTGAAATCATCAGATGCACTAGCATCCACATCCAATTGCTCTTGGAAACTTAAATCTAAATCTTGGGGTAATTTTGCATATTTATTGTGACTTTTCATTTTCCACAAGGCAAATGATGACACGATGTATTGACGTGGTTGTTTTTTTTTTAAGTGCTTCTTAACTGAAACGCATGTCCGTCGCAACAAAAAAGGGGTTTTTAGGAGGAGGCGTATGAGTCATGCATTGCGGCGGAAAGTGTGAAAACAGGATAAATGCAATTAGGGTTTTACAGCTGTTTTTATGTGCATATATATATGTGCTTATATATAACTTTATTATGTTTATTATTCTTTTTTTAAGTATTTTTTGTATTATTATTCTTCCGCTTTTGTATGCGACCACTCAGATACAGTTATGTTGGTAGACTGTATAGCACTCGAAAAAAATGTGACACTGCGGCCAAGTCAGTGACACGCGCGATTCGTTATGAAAAATGGGCACAATCGATTTTTCATGGCGCTTTGTTTACTGCGCTTTTGCTTTTATTCACATTAAATATACATTTCGATTCTTTCTTCGTTTATTTACAGTTAGGTCATATACACACGTATCTACAGTATTTGTTTACAAATTTATCCCACTCACTTCCTCACCCTCACTATTTCACTAATTCACTAAAGTACGTTGGCAACACTGCTGTCACTTTTATTCAATTCATCAATTGTGCTTTGCAAGAACAAACTCGTTTATGTACATACATATGTAGTTCATTTGACTGCCGTTAATTCAGTCAATAAAGCTGAAATTCTTTTATTTCCGGCGGAAAAGAGTCTGTGCATTGCTGTGATTACAATGCAGCTGCAATGCAACCAAATTCCAATGGCGCCAGCGGCAGTTCAAGGACGCGTAAAAGTTGACATCGAAGGTGCGCTTGTAAAAATGAAAACTAGCGTAAATTAAAACAGCAAAAAGTCGTTCACACAATGCAGCCGCTAGCAAGGCAATGCATGCAGTCACAGTTGGGCGCGTTGTTGTTGGTTATGCTGCCACTTTACTTGCTGCAAGATTTTATGTTTCACCGCTGCTCTAAAGCGATTAGGCAACTACCAAAGATGTTTGCTTATGTACAAACTTTTGAATAGCGTTGCATAGAATTGAGTTGAATTGAATTGAAGTAGACGTCGTACTCGCTAAAATACTTTCACTTCCACATGTGTGGTGTTGTTGGGCGGTGAGGAGGTTAGTCATGTACAAACTAGAAAATCAGTCACCAAAAACTAGAGCAATGCATTGCAGACGCGTGCAATTAATTGGAACAGACTGACTGTGTACGCTAATATGCGGCCGCGCTCACTTGTTATAAATCAATGTTTTCATTGCACTTTTGATTTAACTTTTATTTACTTTTGTTATTATGTTTTAGTTTATATTTTCGCACACCAACGAAAGTGTAGCATTTAATTTCACTTAACCGACATTCAATTGCTTTCTTCTTATTAGAATTTATCAACACATCACTTTAACTACTTGTGTTGAACTTTTCTTTCAATTAAATTTGTCTCTTTCAATTTGTCATAGAACCGCAATATTTGCACACACCAGCCATTCGGCTCAACGTCTCAAACACATTTGACAACTAAAGCATGTTTTTGTGACTGCCGTAGTAGCAGCAGCGCACTACAATTTTTCCTTTTATTGCATTTGGCTTTTGCCAATTTTCCAAGCAAAGGAAATGTCAGATAAATGCACTTAAACACACACACACACTTCTCATTTTCGCGCAACGTATTATTTCTTATTGGAAAATTTCTATACATTTCGTTTTGTTGAACGCATTCGCCTTTCTCTAATTGGCATTGAAATTGTATACAAATATATTTAGGAAATTATCATGTTCTCATGCGCAGTTGCAATTTGAAGTGTGTGAAGCATTGCCAGCACAAAAGAATTACCGTTATGCGTGAATTACAGCCCCGGCACCAAGCAGTTTTTCATATAGATGAGTTTAACACAAGCTTATGCATTATGAGTAGATTGCACGTATTTTTATGGAGAACGGTAGAAAGAGCGACACTGGCGCCATCTGATATTGAAAAGTAGCCAAATCCCAAATTTTGTTGCAAGCAAATCATAAGAAGAAGAATTTGACATTTGCTTTGGCTAAGGGTGTTGGCACACTTTGCAAGTGAAATTTCTTTTCCCACTGGTTAGTTAATTTTCTAACATTCTTCGCAATTAAAAACTGCAATATAACAATCGAATACGACACAAAATATGTTAGCAAGTCCCGGGAATCCCGTTCCCGAATCCCTGGCTTCCCGAGTCATTATTCCATCCCGAAATCCCGGGATTTTATTATTTATAATGCATCTATGTATTTCATATTGCAATTTTTAATATTCTTTATTGGTCTATTTTTATACTCAGCGTGCTTTGCACACAGAGTATATTAACTTTGATTGGATAACGGTTGAGTGTACAGGTATAAATAAATCGATATAGATACATACTTCCATATATCAAAATCAGTATCGAAACCAATTTTGATTGAGCCATGTCCGTCCGTCCGTCCGTCCGGGCGTTAACACGATAACTTCAGTAAATGTAGAGATATCTTCACCAAATTTGGTACACGAGCTTATCTGGACCCAAAATAGATTGGTATTGAAAATGAGCGCAATCGGATGATAACCACGCCCACTTTTTATATATATAACATTTAGGAAAACACAAAAAACCTGATTATTTAGTAACTAATACACCTAGAATGTTGTAATTTGAAATGTGGGCTGATATTAAGACTCTTGATAAAAATTTGAAAAAAAAATTTTTTTAATGGGCGTGGCACCGCCCACTTGTGATAAATCTAATTTTACAAATATTATTAATCATAAAACAAAAATCGTTAAACCTAACGTAACAAAATTCGGTAGAGATGGTGCCTTTAATATAAGGAATGCTTTGAAGAAAAATTAACGGAATCAGTTAAGGACCACGTCCACTTTTATATAAAAGATTTTTAAAATGGTCGTGGACGAATAAAATCAGCTATAATTTTGCAAACAAGAGCTTTATAACAATGGTATTTCATTTCCCATGTGGATTTATAACAATAAATTAGAAAAACTTCAAATTTAAAAAATGGGCGTGGCACCGCCTCTTTTATGACTAAGCAGTTTTCTATGTTTCGGGAGCCATAACTCGAATAAAAATTAACGGATCCTAATAAAATTGGGTACACAAATTTTCCCTATAGCAGGAAATATTTCTGGTAAAAATTGATGGGATCGGTTAAAGACCACGGCAACTTGGATATAAAACAAGTTTAAAAGGGTCGGAGACTAGAGTAATAAGCCATAACTTAGCAAAAATAGTTTTGAATCAATGATATTTGACTTATCAAGTTTTATTGTAAGAGGAAATGGGGGGCATTTTTTTCTTAAACGGGCGGTGCCACGTGTTATGTAGAAAAGTAATTTATCTGAAATGAAATGTACAATTGAAGCTCACGCTGAGTATATAATGTTAGGTTCCACCCGAACTTATACACCTTTACTTGTTTAAGTTTCAATTTGAAACCACAGGAAATCCTCTTTTCCTGGTAAAGTATAGCCCTCTTTAGACGTTACAAAATTTCAAGGATGCGATTTCAAACAAACCGACATTTTTCTAATAAACGTTTTTTTGTTAAACCACTCATATCTGTATATGTTACATTGTTATTTTTGAACGACCGATGTAAATGCAATAATTTGATAGTGAAGTGACATAACGTCAATTGGCCTTTTTTAGAAGGGCGATAAGGTTATTAGAAACTTTGCACACATACTAAGCCCCGATGACAATGCAAAAATTTGCTCAAAGGACATAAAGTCAATTGACCTTATGACCTTTTCAAATGGCCATAAGTTTAATTGAAACTTTGCACAGGTATTAAAGGCAAATGGCATGCAATAATTTAACTGTGGGTTGACAGTCAACGGAAATGACCTCTTTGAAGTGGTCATAAGGTCGGTTGGCCATTTAAAGACGGTGGGCCCTTCAAAATTTAGTGTAGACCATTTAGGAAATTTCCCTTTGCCCATGTTATCATTTCTGGAAAAAAACCGTAACCATATTTTTACTGAAGTGAGACGAATACAAAAGCTTACTCGATTTCCTATCGGAGTAAAGTAAGAATATAGGAAAAAAGCACCGCGGAATTTTTTATTCCAAATTTTCTCTAGGCGGTAACATCAAACAGTCAAATAGTCAGGGTCCTTCACGTACAAGCAAATGACCGACGTGTGAACTTACTTGAAAATATGGAAATGTATAGATCGAACTTAAAAACTAACAAGTAAAGGTGTCTAAGTTCGGGTGTAACCGAAGATTATATACTCAGCGTGAGCTTCAATTGTACATTTCATTTCAGATAAATTACTTTTCTACATAACACTTGGCACCACCCGTTTAAAAGAAAAATATCTCCGCATTTCCTCTTACAGTAAAAGTTGATAAGTGAAATATCATTGATTCAAAACTATTTTTTGCTAAGTTATAGCTTATTATTGTAGTCTACGACCCTT